>NC_034599.1:58032129-58096640 GCF_900095145.1 Mus pahari | reverse complement strand
ATGGGGATGCTAGGATGGGGGTGTTGGGGTGGGGATGCTGGGATGGGGATGCTAGGATGGGGGTGTTGGGGTGGGGATGCTGGGATGGGGATGCTAGGATGGGGGTGTTGGGGTGGGGATGCTGGGATGGGGATGCTGGGATGGGGATGCTGGGATGGAGCATTGGGAGCAGTGAGTTTAGCCTGCGCTGCCTGGTACTTGAGTGTTGCTCCCCGTTGCCAGGTGAGGCCAGCAGAGCCAGCCTCAACCTTGTTAAACAAGGTGCAGCTCACACAGCTTGCCTACGTGGGATTTCCATCTAAGCACCTGCCTTCTGTGTGCCACAGAGTCTGCCCTCACACAACGCATGTGCCTCTGGTGTCACCTGCAGTGCATTGCTCCTTCATGTCACACTGGGCTAGCTCTCACTTTCCCTAAAAGCTTCAAGTTAAAATTTACCCCAAAACCTTTGTACTTGGTATCTGTGGGTTTCATGGACAGACTAAAGGTGGAAGGTGGGGGTTTTGTTGGTTTGCTGTTTAAGTGGTTTGGGGGATTTTGTTGTCTGGTTTTTGTTGGGTTTTGTTTGTTTGGTCTCTGATGGTTTGGGAGTTCTTGCAGTTAGTCACAATTGAGAAAGCTTGGAGCAGGTTCTAGAAATGGAGACTCATTTACCTGGTCATTATTGCGCTATGGCTGGATAGCTCAGCTATTAAAACAAAGAAGTAGGGTTTCATAAAATAGATATCTGTGTGTAAGTGCATGTTTGATACTGCAGAGAGTTGGTCACTTATAAATAAGACACCTGCAGATCATGTGTGCACTCATAAATGCATGTGGATGTGGACGTAAATAAGAAACCTGCAGATCATGTGTGCACTCATAAATGCACGTGGATGTGTATGTAAGTAAGAAACACCTCTGAAGAAGGTGGCACTGCCCTAAGGACAAGGCTCTCGAGTGGGCACTTACCACTGTGATACCCCACCTTATTAATTAACAAATACAGTTTTAAAGATTTATTTTTTATTTATATGAGTACACTGCAGCTGTCTGCAGACACACACCAGAAGAGGGCATCAGATCTCATTACAGATGGTTATGAGCCACCATGTGGTTGCTGGGAATTGAACTCAGGACCTTCAGAAGAGCAGTCAGTGCTCTTAACCGCTGAGCCATCTCCCCAACCAAACAAATATATTTTTAAGAACTAAAGAAAAACACACTCACAGGAAGCACCGCCCTGTACTTAATTTTCTCTTGTACTCACCATTAAGATTTTGGCAGAATTTGTCCCAAGGTATAGCGGAGGTGGGGCACACCCTTATTGGTGAAGTGGTAGCAAATGATAGGGAGTTGTGTGCAGGGGTCAACATGGCAGGACCTCCCTGGCTGCTTCTGATTAAAAACTGGACCGAGAGGGAGTTGGAAAAATAGTGGGTTGTCCCTTGTCTTGAGTCTGAGTCGCATCTTAAGGAACCAAGTCTTTGTTCCTTGTGACATATTAATGGCTTTGATTGTTCCTTTACCCTCTCTACCTGTGGCCTATTTGGTGGTCCTCCCACCTGAAGTCACGGGCCTCCTCAGGAATGCAAGGACTGTAGAGCCCATCGCCTATTGTCATTGTGGTGGAAGCCTGCTCATTTTGGGAAAATGGGGGCAAGGGGAGGGAGAGAGCACGCAGTTTATGTCTCAAGCACATTAACTCTAGCCATCAGGGGACCAGAGGCTTGCACTTGAGCTATGTCAGCTGTGGATCCCACAGAATTATCAAAATTTTCCGTATGGGTCCAACCCTCCAAGTCACAGGAAGAAAATCAAAGATGAAGCTTGTGGAAATACAAAAGTTATCAAATCACCCTTTGGAAACTCTCACATGAACTCCAGATGGAGCTGTAACTCCAGATGGTCTTGCCTAAATAATGATGAATTCAGATGGATAGGCAAGATCACCTGGACTGGACCTGGCCATGCACATAACAGCGGCAGACTCTCTCTGTATTTGTAGAATGACTTACAGACTCAGGTACCCAATATAAAGCTTTAAAATTGTTGTTCATGTCATTCTGGAGAGTAAATGTGAAACTCAAGGTTAAATTCAGACTATTAAAATCTCAGGTTCAGAATACAGTTCAATATGTAGCTACTAAGTCCTACTCTGTGTTGTTCAGAATACAGTTCAGCGTGTAGCTACTAAGTCCTACTCTGTGTTGTTCAGAATACAGTTCAGCGTGTAGCTACTAAGTCCTACTCTCTGTTGTTTCGCACATAGCTGTTTTTATGACCTAAGCAAAATTAGGAAGCTGGACCAAGGAATTTTCATAATGCTTGCATGTTAAGGGCCAAAAGCAATATGACTGGCATACTTTTCTGGTGGACAAGACTCAAACTAGTCATGTGGCTTCTTCATAGCTGTAATTCCAATACTCAGGAGATGGCTCAGCAGCTAAGAGTGTGTACTGCTCTTAGAGAGGACCCAGGTCAGTTCCCAACCTAATATCAGGCAGTTCATGACTGCCCATAACTCCAGAGACAGGATCCAACACCCTCTAATCCCTGTAGGCACCTGCATGAATGTGATGCACATAAACTCACAATGATAAATACATACATACATACATACATACATACATACATAGTTGCTGGAGAGGTGGCTCAATGGTTAAGAACACACTGCTCTTTCAGAGAACCCAGTCAGGTCCAATTCCCAGTATCGACATGGTGGCTCTCAAACCATCTGTAACTCCGGTTCCAGGGGAGCCAGTGCCCTCTTCTGACACCTGAGGACACCAGGCATGAAGGGGATACACAGACATACACAGAGAAAATGCATCCCTACACATAAATTTTATAAAATAAATCTTTTTAAAAGAAAGGCAGGCAGCGATTAAAGAGCTCACTGTGTCCGTGTGATTACTTGAGTTCAGATCCCTAGCCAGGTGTCAGGAGATCGGGCCAGCCAGCCTACCTGAAAAGGAGAGTTTCAAGTGAGAGACCCTGTCTCAAAGGACTAGGCAGGGAGTAATGGAGGAGGATAGTCGATGTCCTTCTCTGGTCCCCACATTCATGCACACATATACACCCCACACAAACACACCATATACAAATAAAAAAATCTAAGTAAAATTTAAAAGCAGGCTATGGCATGTACCTTTAATCCCGGTGCTGGAGGTGGGAACAAGAGGATGCTAGGAGGGGCTCTCTGGCTGGCCAGCCGAGCAGTCAGTGAGCTCCAGATCCCTTGAGGGACCCTGTAAGCATAAATAAACAACCTACTTTAATAAGGGTTCACCTCTAGCCCACCACCCAGCAGAAGCAGTGGAAGAGAAAAGTTATTAGGATGTGGGACCTGTTCAGCAATAGTTCTCTGCAGGGCGAGATTGATCTTCTTGGGCAGTAGTTCAGTCCCATCGAAAACACCAAATGTGACTCAGCAGCTGCAGACCAGTCCTCTAGGCAGGCAGACAACCAGGCAGGAACCAAAAGCTGTAGTTCAAGCCTGAAGAGATCACCTGGCTGGCCACCCAGCCTGAGGGGAGACTGCAGAATTGGCAAGCTGCCACAGGAACCTCACAAGCAGTTCTTGGGTGAGTTTCTCTCAATGTTGAGCTCAACAATGCTATGTAAAGCAAAACAATCCATGAGAGTTGTTAGCAAAGAACAGTGAGGGAGAACAAGCCAAGGACAGTGAACCAGTGCTCGTCGCCCACTGTCTGCGGGGTCATGTTTCTACTCCTCCATGACAGGCCCTTTCACGTGTCTGCTATAGCCAAACATCCCTTCACCTGTGTCTGCTTCAGGAAAACAGTCTTTCACATGTTTGCTTTAGCAAGACATCCTCTTACCTGTGTACCCCAACAAAACATCATTTGACATAACTAACTATCCAAAGAAACTAGAAGTTTTCACTTCAAGACCCTGTCTTAAAAAATAAGATAGGACGAAATAGAGGAGGCCATCCAGTGTGGATCCCTGGCCTCCAAGGGTTAGGCACACTCACAAACAGGTGATAACACATACAGATACAGATACACACAGATAATACATAACACACACACACAACACACAGATAGTAAGACACTCATAGTTTTCATCATTAACCTCCACACCCTCTTATGAGGTCATAGAATCTGGTGAATAATCAGAATGAAATATTTAAGGACCTCTATGAGCAGAGTCCTGTGCTTGACCCAATAGCTGCTTTAAAGGGCAGTAAACCACACATTGCCGGGTCGAGGCCAGGTGCCCAGCTAACCAGAATGAAGCAGTAGTTGTACAGGAACAACAGAGACTTGTGGGGGGAGGGGAAGTGCTATCTGTATGGAGAGGATAGTGTATGGAAAGCCCCTTTGAAAGACAGGTTGAACTGTATTAATTTTCAAGGAACCATTCTAGGCAAAGAAGACAGAACAGGAAAAGCACCCATGTGTGTGCACCCCACACCTTTTCAGAGCAGTGGAAGCCTCTGGTGTAGTGGTTCTCAACTTGTGGGTGGAGACACCTTCAGGGAGGTCAAATGATTCTTTCAAAGGGTCACCTGAGACCATCAAAAAACAAAGGTATTTACATTATGATTCATAATAGTAGCAAAATTACAGTTCTGAAATAGCAGTGAAAATAATCTTATGGTTGTGGGTCACCACAACATAAGGAACGGTATTAAAGGTCACAGCATTAGGAAGGTTGAGAGCCACTGATCTAATGCCTGCTGGAACAGAAACCCCTTTGACCTTGGCCTAATAGATTTCCAAACCCTCAAAGGTGGAGTTCACGTGAGCAGTGGATCACCAGCTGGGCAGTCACTAGAGGAGTTCCTCTTCTACAGCAGGGACTCCAGGGTTGCTCTAAAAATGTTGCCTCTCCATCAAAGCAGCACTAAGCCCTGTGTGTAGACCTCTGTCCTTGAGTCGATGGCTCCTGAAATGTACTTCCTGCTCAACTGTAGGGAAGTCACTTGTCCTGAGAGCCATCAGATTTCTTCAGGCATCAGGAGCCTAAACTAGAAATCAGGAGTCGGCTTTAAGCCTCAGGAAGTAAAGCCAGCCATGCAGGCAGCCGTGCCAGGCAAATCAGACACGGCCCCAGGTCTCTCTGCTCCTGCAATCTTGATGCCATGATTGAAGAACCACATGGTGCACCCTGGCGTCTGTAGCCATGTACCAGGAAACCTCGACAAACCGTTTCCAGGCAGTAGACACTGAGGAGGTGCAAGACAGACCCTTCAGCAGGCTTCAGACAGCCACAGTCAGCTTCTGCCAGCCAAAAAGATGGTGGGATTTGAAAGGGGGACACACTACAAAGGCAGTGGAGAAGTGTTTCCATCATGTCAAAGATCAGATTAGAAGAGACAAAATATTACATTGGATCCTTAAACTCGAGTACGGAAAAGCAACTTGAGATGGGCGTTCTGGTCTTATTTTGCTATCTAAATTTTTAAATGTTTAAGAAGCTAGGATGCAGAGTGTGGCTGTGTGAACAGCTTGCATCTGCAAACCACAAACATTGCATGTGAGGCACTGTCTCCCATTAGGTTCTGTGGTAGAGAAGGTCAGGCGGGGACTTGACAGGACCTGAGCCGCAGCCCTTCCCTGTATCACCCCAAAGAAACGGCCTGCCCTTTGTACTTCAACATCTTCACCTGCAAAGCCAGGAGATGTGCTGCCTCGGGGGGGNGCTTACTTTTGCAAACACTTTTAAGTCCAGAATGGACTGGGGAGGGAGGGACTGCTCTAACATAATACAAGTTTTCCTATTTGAAGTTTTTACTGCTTTTGCTTCGAATCCCCTTTGACTGAATGGAAACACAAACTTAATGTACCAGAGATTGGTGTGTGGGGCTGCCCCGGGGGGGGGGGGGGCCTTGGCCAGGGAAACCTGTGAAGAGCCCTAAATTACACACAGAATCCTGTGTAGCAAGTGCGTATTTGCATTTTTTTCTTTCCATGAAAAGAGGAATTCATAGTTGTCACCAGTTTTTCAAAGGGACCATGACCCTCAGTGACTTCAGCTCCCAGGCTACCTTGGCATTCTGCTCTTTCCAGCTTCCTGTCAGGGCCAGACAAGCAGCTCAGGAGGAGGCAGTCACTCACGGGGAGGGTGCTTGGTGTGGGGGAGGGAAAGGAAGCATCCTCCCAGTGGGACCTGCCAGGCTCCCACCAGCTGTCAGGCAACCCTTTAACCTCCCAGCCTGTCCCCAATGAGGGTCATAGCTCAGGAACGGGCGGGTGAGGGCCACAGGCACCCACACAGTTACAATCTGGGCTCAGCGTGGTGATCCTTCTATGCATTTAGAGCATTTCCCGGAGCTTCCCATGTCTAAGCTCTATTTAATGGAATCTATGCATAGTAAGTAATCAGGTCAGAAGAAAGCAGCGTCCCGGTTTGAGATCAATCGCTGGCTAATACTTTATTGAGGCCACTTTATTATCTCATGCTGATCTGAACCCATTCTCCTCCTCCTTTGCAACACACACTTCGACTGTGGGAAAAGTACGGATCCCATACATATTAAAAACATATACCCATTCTATCTGTATGTAAATGCGTGAGGCACAGCTGGATATTGCAGAGGAGTTTGATTTACTAATAGTTATTATCTGTTCTCGCCGTTCAGTGAGAGAGAATCTCAGAAAAACAAGCTGGCACAGAAATTGTCTTTATGCTGTTACTGTCCTGCTTCGGTAACTGTTTAAAAACATGGGTTTTCTCTGTAGGTTCTAATAACGCCCGTCATTCTGCCCATTTCCCCATGCATTGCCCTGTGTACTCTAGAACAGGGCATCCTGTGTGAGCGCTTTCCCCAGTTTGGTGTTTGTGTTCCTAAGAAGCAACCTGGGGCTCAGCTTGGGACGGGAATGTCACAGTTTGCTTAGGAACCGCTGTGAACAACAGTAAACCCACAGTGGGGTGAGGTCTACAAGAAGCAGGCATGGGCCTTAGGGGAGGGTTCAGGTAGCCATAAGCACCATTTTTGGAGGTTTGGATGTTTGTTCCCCCTGAGCCCAGCTGCAACCATAAGGCGTCTCATTTCTCCATGAAGGCTCTGTGTATGGGGGTAGGGAGATGTTTGGGGGCCAATAAACATCAAACTGCTCCAGAAAAACCTGTTTAAACATTTAATTACTTGCAAAGAGATGCTAACTTCTTTAACTCCTCTAAATTAAATTGTCACTGGTAGCATTTCTGTTTGCCTGAGCCCGTCTGTAATTACATTTTCAGATACTTTGGTCGGTTATTCTAATTAATCAAAGTGTATGATAAGTCAGACATCTGCACAGTCCCTTTCAAAGAAGGAAGGAGCGCTAGATTTTGGTCCCTTCTGCACTCAGACCCCAGCGTGACTTTGGGGTTCACACAAGTGTCTTTGCTGTGAGACACAGACCTTCTGATAACTGTGAAAGGTGAAGTGCTCTTGGCAAAGTAAGATGATCTCTATTCCACTGTGTCAGTAGTAAGAGCATTCACTAACCAGAAAGACCAAAAGAAAAGGGGCTGCCCTGGGCTTCATGGAGGCAGGTAAAGGACGCTGAAGAAGGACAGGGGGTCTCCTCTCAGAGACTGGGGGCCCTCTTGATTGACACAAAGGTGAGAAGATGGATAGCTTTTTGGAAGCACAGGACCCAGCCTGTCCAGCATCACCACCACATCCTGCTGAAGAGGCTGAAGCTCAGAAAGGGCGCCTTCACACAGCCGCCTTGGGTGATCAAGGACCATGTGCTGGGGGCACCTACACTTTTCAACAAACCAAGGACGGTTAGCAAGCTCTTGTCACCATGAGTGCCATTCACTACATCTGGCTATTGCCTGTGTGGTGCAATGTGTCTGTTATTTTCCTTCCTCTTTCCTCCTCCTCCTGATTCCTTGTGGTCCTCCTCAGTTCCAGTCCCAGGATTACAGACCTGTACCAACATACCTGCCACATACAACCTGTTTTTAGAATGTTCCTGAGCATCTGGCTCATCCTTGCAGGCTTCATTTTTGCTTAGGTTCTATACTTTGCCTACCCACATTAGCTGTGGCACCCAGAATTTACAGACAGAAGTCCTGGCTGCATGCCCCCTTTGAGCACAAAAGTCCTTGCCACAAGGCGGTGGCTCCTCACAAAGTCCAACTGATAGCCATGGCATCTTTTTTTCCTTGGGTTCCAAAGGCCATTGGAGTAAGTAATGTTTGTGTTTGTGTATGCACAGGAGTCCTCCAGGAGAGCTTGTGTTAGCACTGTGACTACACAGAATTACAATGCCAGAGCCACTGTCTGGATGCTTGAGACAACACTAAATCAGTCAGTTTTAATTTGAATTTCTGATAACACATTAGCACTTCAGCAAGACTCTGGATTCTAACCCCAGCAAACAGGCTTTGCTCTCTAGATGTGCCTGTTTAGCCTCTTCATGAAACTTTAAAGGAAAAGGTGTGTGTGTGTGTGTGTGTGTGTATTTTAAGCGTGCACATGTTGAGATACAGATGGAAGAGGCTTTTCCTCAGCAGCCATGGTGATTGACAGCTCATTCCCAGATGAGGATGACGTCCCCTGATCTTTCAAGTCAGATCTCCTTCTCTCTTTTAATTACATGTATTTATTTGTTTGTTTGTTGTATGGGCAAGCATCATGGCACACGCGTGGAGGTCAGAGGACAGCCTTTCAGGAATCACTTCTCAGTACGTGGACCCTGGGGTTAAAATTCAGAAAGTTAGACTTAGCAGCGCCTTAACCATTGAGCCGTCTCACTGGTTAGTCTGATCCTTTGTTATGGCTATGACTTCCCTGTGTAAGGCTGCAGTTGTTTGAACACGAGCTTGCAGTACATCTTGATTTACAGCATCTCACGTGAAGGCGCATGGCAGTGCTGCAGTCAGAGCCCTGAGGAACAGGGGTGATGTGGTGCAGTAGGTGGAGTGGTTGGCCTCCTGTTTCTTCATATCCAATTCACTGGGGGCTGAGGGAGCTGCAGTGTTGCCCTGCATTCCCCAATTGGGTACCCTGAGATGCCTCCAGGTCCTGCTGTTGGGTGTGGTGTCCAGCCTAGAAGGCAGCCCTTGTCCTTCTTAAGGTCTCTGTCGTCCTCCTGCAGGTTCACCTGGCAGGGCTCACTCCCCCCTCTGAGCAGTACCTGGCACATGCAGATCTTTCCAGAGCCAGTCAGTGTGTGCAGAGTCAGCCCTCCCAGCTCGTCAGAACCGTCTAAGAGGGTTAGAGTAAGAAATGGGAGCTTCGAAGTAGACAGAGCAGCTCCAGCCCTGGCCAGGGACAGAGATGTTCTGTTGTGTTGTTTGATCTTTTACAGCACCCTAGGTGTCTAGGAGCAGCCAGTGGGGAGCTGGATTTTTTCTCCCCAACTAGATTGTAAGTTTGCTGAAGGAAGAGCGTGATCTCATAATTCAGTGCCTATCTCAGGCCTTGACCCTCAATCAGTCTAAACACTGTTGATCATTCGCTGCTTGCACCACTCTCGCTAATCCAGTCGATAAACTCCTGGAAAGGAAGGACTGAACACAAACACGACATTGTCCTCTGAAGAAGCTCACCCAAGGACAGTTGATCCCTGGAAATTATGACATACTCTGTACGTTAGGGCACCTCTACAAACGTACATAATCTGACTTAAACTTTCACTCTCTGCTGGGAGAGCTCATTCAGGTACAGTCAGCTTCCTAGGACATTACTGTGTTCACAGGACAGTATTCGAAGCATTTCACTAGCCAGTACGACATAACCATCAACAGCAGAGCAGTTGTCTCAGTCCTGCCTGGGATTGAGAACAACAGCCTGTAGCGCAGGCAGGCAGGTACTCGCTACACCACTGTCATTTGACCACTGGAGAGTTCACCTCCATCCATTAATTCCAAATCAAAAGACCATTAGCAAGCCAGGGCCTAGAAGAGGTCTCCTGGCTGGCACCCTCTTCTCCGATGAAATAGCAGGAGAGCCTGAGGTCCCCATCAGTCAGCACACCAGATGCCTACCTCCCATGTGCCAGGACTGAGGGTAGAGTGGTCAGGTTGCAGGAGCGCAGAAATGGTTCGCTGTTGAAGGTACAGAAAGATCAGGAAGCCAGTCCCCAGGACTTGGGAATTACTGTTGAAGGTAGCAAACTTGTTTTCCCTGTGAGAAAACACTGATAAATAGATGCAGCTCTTATCAATTATTAATGCGTCTAACCAGGAATGTCAGGGGCTGGGGGGAAAATATGAGAAGCCTCCTGTTTACAGTTGTAGCCAGCTGGATTTGTTTAATGGGTTGTTTGCTTTTTAATTTGTAGCAGTTTTGAGCGAGACCTTTGGGGACTGGGAGTCGTACAGCTTCAGATACAGTTATGGGGGGAGCGGCTAAACTTGTCTGCAGATAATTTGAGGTTCACATGGCCATTTAGAGACTACAGAAAGGCAGCGCAGACATTTGGGTCTTCCGTCCTCTATTTAATTTTCAAGATTCGAATTAAACATCAGGCCCTGGTCTACGGAGAGACATTTGCTGGAGTGTGGACTAGTTTCTTCCTGTACCCTGCTTCCCACTCCTCTGCTCGCTTCGTATAAACGGTCACTGATTCTGAAGTTGCAGAATAGGAACCCTTCATTTATTCGAGCAAAGGTTCCCCTGGCACAAATAAAAATGGAATTTTCAAATGTAACCCGATTAACTCTTAATTGTACACCAATAGCCTGTATTTGTCCTGGCTCCCTCGGAAGGCTTCAGTGAGACCTGCATCTCTGTCTAAAGTTGCGGGGGAGGGGGATTCAATTAATAGCAGGACTTTCTAATTGTGGGATCGGTGTGGAGTTGACAAAAATTTGTATAAATAGGGTACATTTTTCCACTTAAGAGGGCTGTGCTGAGACATTTTTTAATTGGATTTTCATGGTGATTGACAGCATTTGATTATGACAGTAACTTTATTTGGCTGGGATGCTTTAGCCTCTTGTTCAGATTTCCCATCAAAGCTCCTTTTCATCGTCTCAATCCCCGGTGGAGAAGCAGTCATTGTGGAGGAGCCTTTTAGCACCTTTGTGTGGCGCTCCCTGGTGATGATTGGGCCCAGCTGGTAGTAGATAGGAAAATGGGCCTTTCACAAAGAGGCTGCAGCTCCCGCCTCTGCGGCTTCAATAATTTTAAGAGCCCCCCAAACCTGTTGAGGATTAGAAGTAGCTTTAGATGTGAAATGAGTGTTAAGTATTAGTAATCGGGAGATTAGGGCCCCAGGGACCATGAGAGATAAACAACCGCAATTAGGGCAAATCTGCCGATGTAAACAAAATTTAGCAAAAGCAGATGCCCTCGCCATTTTGGGGATTGATTTGAGGGCACCGAGGAATCGATTTTTGTCTTGTTTACACTTGCAGACCCCTGTGATATACTGGAAGGCTAAATATTTCATACCGCCTGATTTTAGTTAATTTTTTTTCCAGCGCCTCACAGTAGGCGCCTCTCTTCTCACAGTGACCAGGCCTGAGTTTATTCAGCATTCACAGGGAGCAGCTAATTGTCTATGAAGGGCCCCCGTGTTTAAATGGGCTTGACAGGAATTTAAATTTTGTTTCAATCAACCCCTGTGCTCACAGCCTGCTCCAGTTTCTAATTTTTAAATTAAACATGATTTTTTTTTTAAGCCACAGCCTTGCCTCTGGAATGATCTCCCTCCAGCTTTCAGGAGACAGACAGGCAAGCCCAGAAGCTGGCAGATGCTGGAAAGGTCTTCTCCAGAGCCTGGGCTGGGCTCCTGAAAAGTGGGTTAAGCACTTGAGGCAGGCATGGCGGGCTGTCAGGGCAAGATTATAGCCTCCTGCGTGTGCCCAGGTGTGGGCTGTTTCGTGAGCTTTCTCTGCTGTGGAGAGGCGGAGTGAGAATTTCAGTGAGCATTCAGTGAGCACTCAGGCTCTCATCCTGAGCCCCAGCTTAGCACACAGTACCCCACCCAGCCTTGGGGGAGGCGGGGCATCATGTGGCCCCTGGGTCCTGACTCAGGTCAGCTTGCAGCCCAGCAGGAGAGTGAGGTTTAATTAGCCACTCCTGAAGGAGCTGATGGGGTACCCAGCCCTCCTTTCTCCCCTTCCCTTGCCTCAGCCACCGGTTCTGGCAGTCACACAGCCCACTCCCCAGCCACTTGGGTAACTCTTTCTTACTGAGCCACCAGGATTCAGCTCTCGTTGCGGGAGCTTTCTCTAGCATGTTACCCTTCACACCACTGTAACTGGTCACAAACCAGATCATGGTTCCTAGAGGACAGATCAAGTCCTATTTATCACCTTCTTTGTATCTTTAGCATCTAGCCTCGCCTGAGACCAACAGTCAGCAAATGTCTACTGACTTGAAATAATAGGAATTTATTTGATGGGTAAAATGAGTTCTGAGAAAAGAAAGGGTTTCCTTTGGCTCTGGACATCTGGGGAGACTTTGTAAACCAAGTGGCCAATGGGCCAGGCCTCACAGGACATTTATCACTATTTATGCACAAATGTGAAATGCAGCTTGGATCATAAGAGAGTACCATACTCTGAAACCCACACTGGGCAAACTTGTTACCTTAGTTTGTTTCCCTAGAACCAACCTGACAGACATAAAAGAAATGGTTGCACAGAACTTGTGACTGATGCATTCAGAAGAATTCTTATTTATATGTGTGTGATGAATTTAAAAATATGTATGTGGGCTGGCGAGATGACTCAGTGGTTAAGAGCACCGATTGCTCTTCCAAAGGTCCTGAGTTCAAATCCCAGCAACCATATGGTGGCTCACAACCATCCGTAACAAAAACTGATGCCCTCTTCTGGAGTGTCTGAACACAGCTACAGTGTACTTACATATAATAAATAAATAAATCTTTAAAAAAAAATGTATGTATTTATTGGTATAGGATTTCAGTCACAGCTCTTTAAGAGGCTAAGATAAAAGGCTGTCTTAAGCCTACGGGTTTGAGATAGCAGCTGGGACACATAGATCCTGGTTTATAAAACAAAATCTGAAAGAGAAATTATTCCAAGCCAGTTATATCTGTTTAAGAACAAGAGCTAGCGTCTCCCATCTCGTTTTACCTTCAGGTGGACACCATGGCTCTCTCTTATTCCCACTGTGATGCTGCATAAAGCTAGCTCAGAGAGGGTCACCACTTACCCAGAGTCCGGGACTGAGCAGAGCCCTACATCAGAGCCGTGCCTCCCGCCCCTGTGTAGGAGGCAGCAGGTTGCTACTATGGTTTTGAGGACTGCAGCCAAGTGACTATTCCAGAGCAGTGAAGTATAAATATTCCACAAAGAAATGACTAAGACTGAATCGAGTGCCGTGCGGCCTTGGCATGCTTTGCCTCGCTCACTGCCACAACCCTGTCCCCTTTTATCTGCAGGGCCCTGAGTAAGAGCAGAAGGCTGTGTGTGCTCAGCCAGAGCCTGCTTGAAACCAGAACCTTAGTGCAGACAGCACAGCAAGGAGGGGGGAAGGAACACCCAACCAACTGCTTGCCCCAGGTCTGCTAAGTAAGTGCTCATCTAAAGGGAAGCCATGGACACTTGAAGGTTTTATTGTCCATTGGTTTTGGCAACCTATGTCAGAAACTGAGGGTGGAGTTTGGCCTGCTACTTCTCTGGTCACAACTTTCCCATGCTGTGAGTCCCAGGCACCATTATAGAAATAATTAGCTTCCAGGCACCTGGTTCCCCTTGAGGAAGCTTCCATGACCCAGACAACTTTACTGAGCACATACTATGTATGTTTACAGATTAATGTGTCCAGAGTTTGAGTGGTGGACAGCACCGTGTCTTCGTTGCGTCTTAAACCCAGCCTCCAAGCAAAGGGATCAAGCCCAAGAGCACTGCTTGAAGCAGATGACACTTTCCTGTGTCAAGGCGTCTCTGTGGAGGAAGCTTTGTGTTAGCTTTCAGTGGGATGTAGCTCCTGGCCTTGTGTCCTGAAGTGTGGGACCAGTGGCTGCAAGCCGGCCACTTGGGTTGCACAGCTGTGTGAGAGATCAGAAGGCAGAGCACCGAGTTCAGACACTACATCCTCTGCAGCCGTCCCAGTAAAGGCACCAAAGAGCTCTTTGCAGTCTCTGTTGGATAGATGATCACAACAACAAAAACCCTCTGGAGGGCTGGGCAAGGTGGGGCACACCTGTAATCCCAGCACTTAGAGTAGATACAGAAGTGATCTGGAATTCAGGGTCACCATCAACAACACAGAGAGGTCCAGACCAGCTTGGGATACATGAGACCCTGTTGATGCCAACTGTGGCAAGAGCTTTGAGAGGCTTGTGAGCAAGAGAGTGGGGCCACTCAGAATAGAGAGAAGAGAGTGCCCTCCCTCATGTTCATGAGACTAGCTCCCCAATGAGCCAGAGTTTGGACATCCAATGCAGGGTTCCCAGTATAGGCACCACCTCTAGGAAACTAGGGGAGCCCCAGCTGTTTAGCTAGCTCATGCCTTTACCTGTAAAATGGGAGAGGCAGAGCTGCCAATGTCACTCAGTTGGTAGAGCATCTGTCTAGCAAGCACAAGGCCATAGGCTTGATTGCCAGCACAGCATAAGCCAGGTGTGGTGGTATAGCCTGTAATCCCAGCACTCTGACAATGGAGGCAGGAGCATCAAGGAAGGCAGAGTTATCCAAGGCTATGTAGCAAGCTCTCGGCTAGCCCACGTTACATGAAAACCTGTCTTGAAAATAATAATTACTGACAAATAATAAATGTTAATGGAAATGGTAACGCCCACGTCACAGTTACACTTCGCTGTGAGCTTCCAGCGTGAGGTAGAGTTTATGGACGTACCCTCGTGAGCTCCTCGTTGTGTGACTTGTGTAGGTCTCGCTCATGCAGCCTGTTTGGGTTATGATGCTTACATCTAAGATTCATGGGCATCTCCACTTTTAGCATCTTGGCCTTGGAACAAGTTCTGGTGTGTGGGATGTTCACAGTTGATGACCACTGGGTCGGTGGTCTCTCTGGTGTCTCCTCCAGTCAGCACTGAGCTGTCAAGGCCCTGTGCTTGGAGGGCACCACCAAGAGGAACAGTGAAGTGTGTGTCTGTGTTTGTGAGCACTGCTGTGGTGCAGAAAGAACGCCAGAGCCGACAGTGTCCCCAGGAGCAGCTAAGGCACACCCACTGGTGATGTTTGGAGAAAATGGACAAGCCAGGCACTCCCATCTTGAATGGTGTATGGCATCAGGTGGTGTGGCTGAGGAGCCACGGTGGTCAGGGAGATAAGATGCTCAGCTCAACCTCAGTCTCTCGGGTAGGAAAGTGAACCAAGGTCAGGAATTAGAAAGTGGTGGAGCAAGCAGAGAGCTCTTCTTTCCTGTCTACCTAAGTTTTACAAAGCATGACCCAGCGTGTTTGTGTGTGTGTGTGTGTGTGTGTGTGTGTGTTCGTGTTTGAGCTCCCCCCGCATGCACGTGCATGTGGAGAACAGATGTCAACGCTGGGTTTCATTTCTGAGGAGCTGTCAGCTTTGGTGTCCGGTTTAGTAGTGTTCTGTGAACTTGACACAAGCTAGAGTCATCAGAGAGGAGGGAGCCTCCATTGAGAAAATGCCTCCATAGGATCAGGCTATGGGCAAGCCTGTAGGACATTTTCTTAATTAGTGATTGATGGGGATGGTCCCAGCCCATTGTGGGTGGGGCCATCCCTGGACTGGTGCTTCTGACTTCTGTAAGAAAACAGATATGAACAAGCTTTGGAATCAAGCCAATAAGCAGCACCCCTCCATGGCCTCTGCATCCTCCTGTCTTCAGGTTCCTGCCCTACTTGAGTTCCTGTTCTGAGTTCCTTCAGTGATGAACAGTGGCGTGGAAGTGTCAGCCAAATAAACCCTTTCCTCTCCAAGCTGCTTTTGTTATGGTGTTTCATCACAGCAATGATAACCCTAAAAAGACACTTGGATTTTGTTTGTTTGTATTGACAGAATATCTCAGTAGCCTGAGGCTCCACACCTCATGGGTCCATCTTCCTGTGCCCTGCCTTGCCAGCATTGGGGTCACAAGCACGTACCACATATCCAGTTCCATTCTGGAGATGCAGTGCATGTCCTCACACTTGTGAGGCAAGCACTTTGCCAACTGAGCAATTTCTCTGGCCAAAGTGCCATTTTTAGATGAGATTAAAAAAAAAAAAAAAGTTACTTGCTTAGCAATAGCCTGACATCAAGTAAGTGCTCAGTAAGCAGTAGCTACCACCACTGATACCCAGCACTGCTGTTAGAGAGGTGAGAGGAGACATTCCACGAAGAGAAAAGACACAGGCTGACGAGGGCCCCACCTCGGCCAAAATAAAGACGATCTTGCCAATGTAGTGGGCAACATGAGCTGGGCTGCACCGAGATGACCTGGGAGGACCCTTCCAGAGTGGAGCGGTGAAGCAGGATGCCCACTGGTTGTTCAGCAGAGGGGTGGCTGGACAGATAGTAGGCAGCCAGTAAAAGGGACGTCAGGCTGAGCTCTGCTGGCTGGAGTGGAGGATCATCAAGCAGAAACTTCCCTAACCATCTACCTCTTTCCAAAACCCCTTGGAGATCTCTAACCACAAGAGCCAGAACCAGAGCTAGAAGCCGGAGCGAGCCTCCTGGCTGTTCGCCATTTGTCTTCCCATTCTTCCCAGCATCCTTCCCTTCTGTCAGGGAACATCATTACTATGCTAATCTTGCTGGCCATCATTTTAACACTGACCTCTGCTAACCTGCCTTTGCAATTGCAGGGACTGTGTTTGACTTCTCTAAAAGTAACCTTAAATTGTAGTCTTGTAAGAATTCCAAAGCTGTACCCTTCACTCCCTCATCTAATGAGGTTATGACCAAATGCTCATTATAATTGCTTTAGACTCCTTTTAATTTTCAAGCTTATTAATCATAAGAAGAGTTATTTAAAATTGCATAAATTAATCTTAGATTAAAAGCCCATCAAAGCCTGGAAACAATTAAGAATAAGTAGGATTTCCCTGGGGCAGCAAGTTTTATTTTAATATTGTAGTCAGGTGGATATCAGAACCTTGAAGTATGGTAGTGATTAATGTATGCAAAATTTAAATGAGATTTTTTTAAATGGCAAGTCTAAATCACTTATTGACCTAACTGTAGGCTTTAGCCTCACTGTCTGTCATATGTTGCAACTGTTTACTAATCAACATTTTAATTACCGCGTGTGCTGGCAGACCCTAGGACAAACAAAACCCAGCATATCAGATTGTTGCCGCCAAGACTCTTGCCCAAAGATATCAGGAAGATGAGAAGATGGAGGGATGAGGAGACCACTTAAGTCCGCAGCATAGCAGGGGCTCCAGCAACACTGTCCCACCTAACGTTGCACTGAGCACCCTAAACACTCTACATGATGGGTGTGTAGTCCTGGGTTCCTAGGTCTTCTCCTTGTTTATGTTAAGGAGGTAGGTGTTTCCAGAAAGAAATCTGACTGCACTTCATTCAAAGTCAGAGAGCCGACCTTGCCCAGTTTCCATGTTCTCCGTCCTCTGTCACTTGCCCCGTGATCCAGGAAGTGCTGAGGAAGCTTCATGAGTCGGGAAGAATTCCTCTATGCTATAAATGTTGGGGCTTTGTGGAAGGACGGTCAATAGGAGGGTCACCCAGAACGAGCTGTGTAAAGAATCCTGGTGACAGTGGTTGATGTCTTATGAAAGCTCTGTCACGGTCAGGCAGAAAGAGAAAGCTCTAGGTTCCCAGGTGCGATTTCCAAAGCTGTCTGGTAAGTTGTGGCTAACCACTCACCTAGTACACCGAGAAGCCAGTCTCCTCCTCCTCGGGCTTCATGGACATTCACCATTCCATAAGGGTGGATATGCTGTGTTCATTTAACCAGAGCTCTGTCTCAGAACATGTTAGCGATTTCTGTATTGTTTGCCATTAAGACCATGACTCTCAGACTGGCAGGGTGACTCAGTGGATACAAGTGACTGTTGTCAGGCCAGACAACCTGAGTTCAGTTCCTGGAACCCACATGGTATAAGAAGAGAACCAGCTCCAGCAGGTTGTCCTCTGAGCTCAACACCCATGCCATGGCACATACACATATTCATACGTACATGCTTGCATAGTACATACATTTAATTTTTTTAAGACAATGACTTTATGTACATTTTTAAGCCTGGATGCGTGAAGGCAGTTTTCCTATCTCATTTGATATAAATTATCAGCCTTTACTCTTTGCCATCTGATCAGTGGTAAATATGTCTGTTGTTTGATTGGCATTTCTTTTATTAAGTATGAGCATAAATGAGTTAGTTTTTGTTTTTTTTTTTTTTTTTTTTGAGCATTTGTTGGCCAGATTTTTGTTGTTCTTTGTTTGTTTGTTTTTTACATCATTTGCCATTTCTTTGCTTGGCTCTGTTACTTTCTTTCATACTTACTGAATTCCTTGGCATCCCAGACTGAGAAATGAGAAACGGATACACAGCCACTAAGGCACCTTCCCACCCCTGTAAGACTGTGTCCCTTTTAGGCAGTTTTCACACTACCAGAGGGGTCCTCTGCCATACACCTTGCTGAGCAGCACTGAGGCTGCATAGCCACTAACTGGGGTACACAGTGACACAGTCCTCTGCCTTTTTGTTCAGTGTCTAACTTCCTTTTGTCAAAAAGCAGCCTTTGAAATTGCAAGGCAGAGAGCGGGGGCTGAACTTGCTTTAAAGCTGCCTGTAGACATCAGGAATATTTATTTTCTCTATTTGTTTTAAGCCTGGGAAGACTGTATGGTTTTCTCAACACTGTCCTGATGGGGCCCTGACCAGCAAGCGTGCAATGCCCCTAGCCCTAATGTGCCATTAATGATAGGTTAATGTACAGTATAATGTTTTTGGGACTATGGGTTCATTACACTTCTGAGTGTGAGGTCTTTCCACAGAGCGCCCAAGGTCCCATTGCATTATATCATGCAATAAAAATACCCTTTTCATATCACACACTAATAAACTGTATTTGAAATGCTGTCTGAGGGCACTGCCGTCTTGTCTGTACACTGTCGGTGAGTGCAACAGTTGGATTCCTTGTTTCCATTTTGCACTTTTCTTACATGGGCCACCGAGCCCAGGAGAAGTCAGCTGGCCTTGTTTTACATGGTGAACAAGTTAGTTCTCCGGGGTTGTGGCTCTAGGCAGGGCTGCAGTCCAAGTGGAGATGGGCCTTCATATGTGGAGAGCAGAGTCAGGTCAGCAAGTAAGGCAAAAACTGGATCATGTGACTGCCATCAGAAATTATTACCAAGCTTGTACTTTTAAGAGATTTACCTCCAGTGAACAAAATGGCCTCAAAATTAAGGACGAGGCAAAATCGGTGTGTGTGTGTGCATGTGCATGTGTGTGAGACAGCCTTACTGTCCCTTGTCTATAAGGGTATGTAAGGGTCTGTAAGGGTCTCCAGGTATAAAGGCCCATCTCCACTTGGACTGCAGCCCTGCCCTGGAGCCTCAACCCCGGAGAACTAACTTGTTCTCCATGTAAAACAAGGCCAACTGACTTCTCCTGGGCTCAGTTGCCCATGTAAGAAAAGTGCAAGGTGGAAACAAGGAATCCAACTGTTGCACTCACCGACAGCGTACAGACAAGTAAGTTAACACATTAACACAGTCTCTAGGGCACTTCTTTCTGCAGGCTGTGGGATGTGGTGAGATTTGATCCTGGAGCGCCGCCACCACTACATCACAGTGTAGGAGCTCTGCCTGTAAAAGAAGTTGGCTTTGATTTATTCTGTTTATTTGTTTGTCTGTCTGTCTTTGTTTTAGCTATGTGACTCAGGAGCTCCTTATGCATCCCAGGCTGGCCTCAGACTCAGTCTTCCCTACCTCTAAGTGCTGAAGTCACAGGCATGCGCTGTCATTACTTTCTGGTGGGGACTTGGGAGATCACATGGGCCCTTGACCTGCTTTAAGTCACACTGCTTTTGCTGTGTTAGAACAAAAGGCCCAGGTCTGGAACCCTCCACTGCAAATCCCACTCCCACCTTGGCCAAATCACTTAACACGCCTGAGTCTAGGTTTCTCACAAATGGAACAGCTTGCTCTCAGCGACTTCCTGAGTAGCTGTGAGAATGAGCACCTGTCCAGATGCCACTGCCTGCAAACAGGCTCTACAGAGCATGTGCAAGCCATGTCATCACTGAATAGCTACCTCGAGAACAAAGGTGATGGAGGCAGAGAGGGCTGCTCATCTGGGACCCCAGGATGACCCAGCATTTTACTCGGAGCCTGATGACCTGAGTTCAGTCTCTGGGACACACATGGGAGACAGAGAAAGCTGACTCTTGCAAGTTGACCTCTGATGTTCACATACATGATGTAGCATGGGTAGAATACTCACACTCACAAGAATGAATGAATGAATGAATGAATGAATGAATGAATGAATGACTAATAAAAATAGCTGTGACAAGGCCTTTCATCTTGCCTCTGGCCACAGGGAGCATGCTATGGCTGCAGTGTAGACAGCAATGTGGAGTGCCCACCTCTTCTAGACAGCAGGACAGCAAGCAGAGGGGCTGCGAGGCAGGGTAATGCTCGCCTGTTTGGGCAGAGGAGGTGGGGACCTGTGGTACGTCTGTGTAAAGGACTAAGATAGGGAAAGTAGGTTAAGAACAGAGGAACGCTGAAGGGCTGACAGTTTGGGGAGCAAGATGATGACGTAATGCAGAGGGGACGGAGACTCCCCACCCCTCCCACAAAGCCTCCTACACCTGTTGGGGAAGAGACTATCTAGATTTCAAAGATAATTTGGCTTTCTCTTACGGGGTACAAACCTTTTGTTTTTAGATGCAGGGTCTTTCAAACCTTTACTTAGGTAAACCTCTTAGGGGTTAAATCTGTCTTTGGGGCTACCAGGACTTGAAAAATGTTACCCTGTATCAAGAAAACCAGAAGTGACAAGTTCATTTAAAAAGCCTGGTTTGTCATTGTTTATCTAATTTTCAGAGTTGACACAGAAAATTAAACCAGCTGACACTCACTCTCCGGAGCCGCACTGGCTCATTTCCCCGGCCCTCTCCACCTGACCTTGCTACCACAAAACGCTCTGAAGCCAAAATATAAAACTTCCCGCTGCGTTTTCTGAGCTCTGCTGCAGTTGTTCCAAGATTATGTCATTGGGCGTCATCTCTAATGTTATTAAAAGGCAAGATGAGGTTATAAATCTACTCTGAGAGATGTTTCTTTCTTTTTCCCTCCACCTTGAGCATAAATCTTAGAAGTGACCAAACTTGTCCGAGGAAGGAAGCCGAGAGCAACTTGGGCCCGAAGTGCCCACGGGCCTTTACTGAAGTTATAGGGTGGGTGGCAGGTCTCTGCCCCTGTGACATCTCACATTTCTTTCTAGTGAATGTTCCAGAGAGGCCATGGAGGAAGTGATGTCTTTTGCAGTGCTTAAGACTGGTGTTCTCACGCTCAGGTGCAGGGGTTTGTACACTCAGGTGGCAGTTGTTCTCACGCTCAGGTGACAGGTGTTCTCACGCTCAGGTGGCAGGTGTTCTCACGCTCAGGTGGCAGGTGTTCTCACACTCAGGTGACGGCTGTTCTCACACTCAGGTGGCAGGTGTTCTCACGCTCAGGTGACAGGGTGTTCTCACACTCAGGTGCAGGTGTTCTCACACTCAGGTGACAGGGTGTTCTCACACTCAGGTGACAGGGTGTTCTCACACTCAGGTGCAGGTGTTCTCACGCTCAGGTGACAGGGTGTTCTCACACTCAGGTGCAGGTGTTCTCACACTCAGGTGGCAGGTGTTCTCACACTCAGGTGGCAGGTGTTCTCACGCTCAGGGGTTAAATCTGTCTCACGCTCAGGTGGGGAGTGTTCTCACACTCAGGTGACAGGGTGTTCTCATGCTCAGGTGACAGGGTGTCTTTACTTCAGTGTCACTGGTGACTGAGGTGTTCTTGCCCCAGGAAGGCACGCAGCTAAGCAAAGTACATCCTGTATAAACTCAAGGCTGGAAAAAAAGGAGAGAAATGGAATCAAGAAGGAGGGAGGGAGGGAAGAAAAGAAAGAAAAGAAGGAAGAAAAACAGAAAAGAATGAAAAAACTTCATGTCAGATTTTAAACATATCATACACTCCTTTCCTTTTAAATAGCATCTAAAAGCTGGACTTCCAGACTCGTCTATTTTTTATTCCTTAACCCCTTGGCTAGATGCTTGTCAGTCAGCCTTGTTGACTTCTCCTCTGTTACCCTGTGGAGGGCCATGCCGCCATGCGTGGTTGACCCCAACCAGTGTTTCAGCTTCATTCTCATGATGGAGTTTTGCCAGTGGGTGCTGCTTCTTAGTGCTGGTCCCAGTCTTCCCTCTGAACTGCTTTTCCTTCATCCTCTTGTATTTGACCGTGTGTGTGTGTGTGTGTGTGTGTGTGTGTGTGTGTGTAAGAGAGTGAGACAGACAGACAGACAGACAGACAGGGAGGGAGAGAGAGAGAGAGACTTGAGATTGAAGACAGAGAGGCTGCACTTATTAAAATTAAGCCTTCAGGGTCTACAGATGAGGCACAGTAGAGAAAGTTCTGTGATGGGAGCTTGAAGACCTGAGTTCAGATTCCAGAGCCCACATAGAAGGTGGGAATCACGGCCTGTGCATCAGTAACCCCAGCACTGGGGAAACAGAGGCAACGGGTCCTTGGGCTCACTGGCAGCCTTCCAGCCTTGCTCGCTGCAGTCAGAGACCCTGGCCTAAAAATAAGAGGAAAAGCAATAGACGGCAACTTGTGGCCTCTGCACATGTGCGCTCTCTCTCTCTCTCTCTCTCTCTCTCTCTCTCTCTCTCTCTCTCTCACACACACACACACACACACACTCCAAAAATAAAAGTAAGTTTTCAAGCCACGACCATTGGGCTGAGTAAAGCCTTGAGGGACAGGCCAGAGTCGCATGTTCACATTTTAGTTTAACTTTCAGACCCATAGTCTAAGATAGGAGTGTGACACGATAGTGCTCATAGACTGCAAAGCACCTACAGATCTAGAAGCAAGCAGTAGTCCCACTACGTAGAAAATAAACAATAAATAATATTTTATATACATTTTGAAAAACAATATGATCCTTTGCTCTTAAGTTATAAATGAGGGTGGATGGCAAATTGTTGTCAAAATGTCATTTTCTGAGAGCACCAAATAATGACATGCTAAGAGGGTTAGGGGTGTAGCTCAGTGGGCAGAAGGCCTGGCCGCACACGTGAGCCCTAAGGTTCTGTCCCCAGCACCATAAAGCTCCCCGAGCACAGGGGAACGAGAGACAGGAGGAGCACAAGGTCGGGGTTATCTTTGGCTATGTAGTAAGTACAGACAAGCTGGGCTAAATGAGAGGGAGAATGAGGGCGCCACAGAGAAAAGTCCAGCCAGTGCACCCTCCCCCACCCCAGCACCTTCACAGGGACCTTGGCCGAATCCAAGTCACCTGGAAAAGCAAAACAGGACGCTTATAACCAAGTCACCCATCTGCCTTCCTCAACCGGGAGGCAGGCACATGGAAGCAGGGTGGCCCCTCCTTCCTTCATCCTGAACATGACCAGCCACACCACCTCAGAACACATAGGTCACCCACTCACAGCCACACGAAGTCCATTCCAGGCTTCTGTCTATTTAATTTCCTTCAGTGTTACCTTGCAGAGCACAGCAAATCAATAACAGAATAGCTAAGGATTACAAATTCCTGCATTGTGGTTTAGAAAGTACTGCTCAGGGCTAACAGTGAGTTCTGTTGATGGGTTTTACTTGCTGCTGAGCCATAAAATGATCGTAACTTGCTACCAGTTGGCTGCTGCTACCGCCGCTGCTGCTGCTGCTGCTGCCGCTGCCACTGCCACTGTCGCTGCTGCTGCTGCTGCTCTTCCTCCTCTTCCTTCTTCCTCCTCTTCCTCCTATCCCTCCTCCTCTTCCTCCTCTCCCTCCTTCTCTTCCTCTTCTCCCTCCTCCTCTTTTGTGGACAGACTTTTTGTGGGAAAGAGAGTACAAGTATACAGTTTTGAATGGAAAATATAACTGATCATTTTCTCTTTCTTTCTTTATGACAGGATATTATTATGTAACCCTAGATAGCCTGAAACTTACCATGTAGACCGTTGGCCTCAAACTCATAGAGATCCAACCGTCTCTGCCTCCCCAGTACTGAGATTAAAGGCATGCACCACCATACCCAGAAACTGATTGTATTTAATCCCTTGTATTACATACAAGGTCTGATGACTTAGGCCTTTCTTGCTCTCTTTTAAAGGTTTAGCTTTGTTATTGTTAGTTATGTTTGTTGGGGGTATGGTGGCATGTACACCTGAGTGCAGGGTCCACAAGAGCCAGAGGAATTAGCTGTTCCTGGAGCTGGAGGTATGTGAGCCGCCTGGGAAACCCATGGCATGCTCTAACCACTGAGCTGGTTAGAGCACTCAGCCTCTGGTGCTCCCGTTGTAATAGTCTGAAGGAGACACACACACACACACAGCCCAGTGTGAGGCCCCAAAAGCCCTGTGGGACCATAGTGACAGACAGTAAAAGGACAACCAAATGTTGTCTGCTTTCGTTTCAGTCTCTGTGACCTGTTTACAGTTTGCTGCTTCTGCTAAACTAGAAAGGCTGTTAGCAAAGTGGGATCTAAGCAGACAGCAGCCCTGCTTAGTGGGACACTTCTAGAAATAAGACAAGACCGTGGCTTTGGAAAGTTCAGAGTGTGGTTGCAGTGCTGGGAACCCATGTGTGACCAGCACTGGGAAATGTATTCATCAGTATTACATCCCAGAATGGGTGTAAGTAAGGCATGTGGGGATCTTGTCCACCACCTCCACCCTCGGCTCACAGCCCATCCTTGCCTCTTGGTCATATGCATGGAATGGCTCTCTCCCTGTGTCTGTCCCTCTCCCTCCCTCCCTCCCCTTTCATCTTCGCTTTCTCCCACTTTCATGCATGACAGTAGACAAAGGGGTACTGAAACAGGGATCTGCTGTGTAGCCCAGGCGGCTCTCACCTTCCCACCCCTGCCTCTCCTGTGCAGAGGTCAGCACCATCCTTCGCCCCCACACGCCGCACCCCTGCTCATAGGTCTTTTGTACATGGTGTGATGGCTCTGTGTCTGCTTCCTCGTTCAGCCTTGATATTTGTGTGCCCACCCTTGCTGGTGTGGAAGGCCGGTGTTTCTCACGGTGCCCATCTTTCTGTCTTCTCTCATTCCTTCAGTCTTGCTGCCATCACTGTCCAGTCTCCCACCATTTCCTGTTTAATCTTTCATGACTTGTTAGGCGCTTCAGTATTGTTTTAGTTGTATCACACAAACATGTATGAAGTACTTTCGCTGTCAGTCAGCTGTTGGAGATGTCATAGCAATGGGATTGTAACTCTGAACCTCAAACATGCTGGGAGATGCCAGACCACTGAGCTCTGCCTCCAGCTGTTCGTCGTTACCTGTGTGGAGTGCATGCTGAACATCTTGCAGTTGGTGTAGGCCTTCCTTGGCTCAGTTTGGTTTGGTTTGGTTTGGTTTGGTTTGGTTTGGTTTGGTTTGGTTTGGTTTGGTGGTGCTGTAGGACCTTGCACATTCTAGGCAAATGCTCTCCTACTGATCCAGCTTACATGATTCAACTTTAAGTACATGTTCTGAAAATCAAAAATACCCCGAAGTTCAGACGTTTTTCAGCCCAGGGTGTAATGCCAGGTGGGAAATTCTGCCTGAACTCGTGTCAGGTCACATTTACATAGCATAAACATGACTGCCATGCCTGCCTAGTGAATGATCTGCCCATTGGTTTAGAAATTACATTCTAGCCAGGCAGTGGTGGCGCACGCCTTTAATCCCAGCACTTGGGAGGCAGAGGCAGGCAGATTTCTGAGTTCAAGGCCAGCCTGGTCTACAAAGTGGAACTGGATAGCCAGGGCTACACAGAGAAACCCTGTCTCAAGAAAAAGAAAGAAAGAAAGAAAGAAAGAAAGAAAGAAAGAAAGAAAGAAAGAAAGAAAGAAAGAAAGAAAAGAGAGAGAGAGAGAGAGAGAGAGAGAGAGAGAAGAAAAAAGAAATGACATTCTAGGGGGCTGGAGAGATGACTCAGTGGTTAAGAGCACCAACTAC
Source organism: Mus pahari (assembly GCF_900095145.1). Classification (NCBI taxonomy): domain Eukaryota; kingdom Metazoa; phylum Chordata; class Mammalia; order Rodentia; family Muridae; genus Mus; species Mus pahari. Next base: position 58,070,658 of record NC_034599.1, on the reverse strand, counting down.
TCTTCCGAAGGTCCTGAGTTCAAATCCCAGCAACCACATAGTGGCTCACAACCATCCATAATGAGATCTGACTCCCTCTTCTGGAATGTCTGAAGACAGCTATGATGTGCTTACATATAATAAATAAATCTTAGAAAGAAAGAAAGAAAGAAAGAAAGAAAGAAAGAAAGAAAGAAAGAAAGAAAGAAAGAAAGAATTACATTCTAGCCAGGTGGTAGTGACGCACACAGAGGCAGGTGGAGCTGAGTTCCTGGTCTACAGAGTGAGCTCCAGGACAGACAGGGCTACTCAGAGAAACCCTGTCAAGAAAGAAAGAAAAGAAAAGAAGTTACAGTCTAATTCTAATATCTTAAGTGTAAGTGTGCAGCGCAGTACTCTGTGTTTGTCTCTTCCTTGAATTGTATACATTTGTGGGTGTGGGTGAAGGTGTGTGTCCATGTTCCAGTGTGTGGAGGCCAGAGAACAACCACAGGTGTCACCTCAGCAGAGAGGCTCACACTGGCCTACCTGCTTGTCTCTGCCCTCACATAATGCCAGCCACGTTTATATTGTTTATGGGGTCACACTTCATCCCTACGATTTGTGAGGCAAGAGATGTTACTGATGAGATATCTTTGGCCTTCTCGACCTGAATTTTAGGTAGGTAACATCAGTTTTATTTCAAAAAGAAGTGGAGTGGTGGATGGAGGGAGGGAGGGAGAGAGGAGAGAGAGAGGGGTGGGCAGAAAAACATTTCTCATATAAAAGAAGGCAGAGGTAGGTGTCAGTGTGTGGGTGGGGGTAGGAAGTAGGTGGTTATGGGTAGGTGCATATATGACTCTGCTTCTTTATTAAGACCTGTATTTTTTTAATTATTATTAAGACCTGTATTTTTCAGGCAAACACTCTACCAATGAGCTATACCTCCAGCCCTTTTTTTTTTTTTTTTTTTTTCCATTTTGAGGCAGAACCTCACTAAGTTAACCAGGCTGGCCGTATACTCACTCTGTAACCTAGACATGCTTTGAACTTGTAATCTCCCTGCCTCAATCTCCCAAAAAGCCAGTGCCTGTACACAGAGGGCTTGGTGGGTAGGGATGAACATGCAGATTGCACACACACACGTACATCTCTTTCCCATACCACAAGCACTGTGTGGAGTCCTATTGTGAATCACACATCGTGCCAGGCCCTGCAGCCCAGGTACAAGTTCAGTTCAAATGTGTGGTATTCCTTAGCAACTTTACACAGGAAAAAGGTGGGCATCCCAAAGGGCAAATTCTTAAATAACATGAAACTCAGAGCCCAACTAATGGCAGACAGGGAGGCTATCACTGAGCCCTGGACTGGGAGAGCAGCTGCTGGGTCTCAGGAAGCACCATCATGGTAGGAAAGCTTGGAGCCCCAGTCTTGCCACACAACAGCCACACCTGTGCCTTTTAAAGAAGGCATACCAGGACCTGCTGTCTCCTACAGGAAAGTGTCTCACTGCAGTAGATATGAGAGCAGGAAACAGAGCCATCACATAAATACTGGGACATCAGAGACCATGAGTAGGCTGGTGAAGGGAGGGGAGGGGAGGGGAGAGGAAGAGAAGGGAAGGGATGCAGGGGATGACATGGCTCTTCCTCCTGACAGAGCATTTGACAGAGCAGTTATCGCCAATGCCTTCCTCCTCCTCCTCCTCCTCCTCCTCCTCCTCCTCTTCCTCTTCTTCTTCTTCCTCCTCTTCCTCCTCCCTCTCTTCATCTTCCTCTTTGGAGGGTGTCTATGGCAGATAATGCTAGCTCTCTGGTTGTTGGCTTATCTTGCTCACTCCACTGACCCACTTTTGGACACAGCCCTGATCTTTTGCCTTCATTACACCTTTATCCTCTGTGCCGAGTATGTGTTGTGGAAGACTGAAGCCCCTGCCAGTTCAGTTGTTGCATTTGGCCCTGTGAGAGAACAGGAAATGAGAGTTCCCACTGCCTGGTCAGGAAGCCGGCAAGAAGCTGCCCCGCTTCTGCCAAGCTCAGCAGACAGGGCTGCTGGCACGCTTTGTGCGTGTCTCCTGCAGTTCACCCCCTTATCTGCCTCTCAGATACCTGCCTGAAAGCAGGCAGCGGAGACTGGGGACAAAACCTCTCTTTCTAGTGTGGTGATCTAAGTTACCTCATCAGGGGTACACAAGAGATGGAGCCAGCCCCCAGGTACAGGTCAGGAAGGGCAGGTGCCCCCATAGAACCCGGAGGTCAACTATCCCAGGGCACCAGGCAATGCTGCCCACTGTGCAGCCGTCAGCCCTTCCTGGGCTGAGGAGGGATGCCTCCACTCCCCTGCTCAGTTCCACTCTGCCTGTTCTCAGACAGATGACAACCGTGATGGAGCATATGGCCCCAAAGTCACCCAGCATTCTGTGAAAGTGACACTGTGTTACTCTGGGCTTGGGGGGAGGGGCCTATCCTCCTGAGCACAGCTTATGTCTTTGTTCTTCAGAAGGCCACAGGGTCACCTCTCCCAAGTCTGGAAAAGACATGCACAGGAATTCAAGAAGAGGACTTTCTGTCTAGGCAGCCGTGTGAACGCAGGCAGAGGCTGGGCAAGTACAAGCGGGAGAGCATATGGAAGCCAAAATGGAGTGCCTCTTGTTCAACTCCCACGCAGACCTGTGCCACACAGAGCCCCCCAGCAGCCTGGCTTCCATAGCCCTTTGTTGGGGTCCTGCACTCATGTCTGGAACCCCCACAGATTGCAGTGAGGAACAATAGTTACCCAGCTGGCTTTAGGTGTAGCCCTGGGGCCCCAGGCTGGAGAGCAGGATAGTGTTCCTCCCTTCCCACCCCCAAGCTCCACCTGGTCCTCACAGAGCCTGATAAGTGCTGGGGTCAGGACACAGTAGATCCATGCCCCTCCTAGCCATGGGCATGTGGTGAGGCTATTGCTGGCCACTGGGATGTCTAGAACACATTCTCAGGGCCTGACTATTTGCCAGAGCCACAGATCACAGCCAGGTATACCGTACCGGTAAAGAAGCTCAAAGCCCTGTGAGCCAGCAGAGACAGAGAGTCTGAAAAAGGCTCAGAAAAACAGGAGTGGGGAACAGGAAGAAGGCAGATGGAGAGGAAAAGAAGCAGGAGCTGGAGTGGACATCAGGAATCGTTCATCTCCCTGCCCGACATCAGGGATAGTCCATCTCCCTGCCCCCTTGCTCAGTTTCTGGGACTCCCCAAAGCCTGATTTTCATGGAGGCTACGAAGTTTCTGAAAGTCTTGGTGAATGGAACAATGTTTTCTAGTCCCCTTCCCTGCTGATGCCCTGACAGCTCTGTGGCTTGTCCTTGATTGCTTCTGGCCTTCCCTGGAAGCCCCCAGACACCCTGAGATCGGGAATGGTGATCTTAGTGCTTCGGAACAGAGGGGAGGCTGCTGGATAAATATAACCTGGCCTGGCTGTGGGCTTAAGTAGGTTAGAACTGGAGATGGATCACGTGGAAACAACTGGCCCCTCTGAAGTCCAGCCTTCTGCCCTGAACTGACTCAGCCCTCAGCCCTCCTCTGGACAGCTGCCTCCTCCTGGAGCCCAGTGTCTGTCCTTCGTTTGCAGACTGTGACTCACTTACAGGGGAGCAGAAGACAAAGGAGGAAACTAACAGGGATTGACAAGGCCTCTGACAAGACGATCCTTTGCTCTCTGGGCAGCAACTGAGCCGGAAACCGGCCACCCAGGGGCCAGGCCTTAGTGCAGTAGCTATGGCTTGAAACTGAGCAGAGAACCTCCGTTCCCTAGGCTGGGGAATGGGACTGAGCCTGCCTTTCTTTTAGCACAAGTTTGTCTGTGTGTGGTGATGGTGATGGTGTGGGTGTGAGTGTGTGGGGAGGTGTGTGATATGTGTGGTATGTTATATGTAGTATGGTATATGTGTGTGCACCAGTGTGTGTGTTTTGTGTGTGTGTGTGTGTGTGTGTGTGTGTGTGTGTGTGTGTGTGTAGATCAGAGGACAACTTTCCAGAGTCAGTTCTCTACTAATACCACATGTGTCCCAGAGATCAATCTCAGGTCCCCGAGCCTGTCTTCAAGCACTGTTACCTGCTGAAACATCACAAAGACCTTAGGCTGCCTTCTTACTATGTAGAGTTACTGAAAAAAGGAAATCAGGTCCAAGCTAAAACACATCTTGGAATACAAACTGAGCTGCCTGGCTGTTGTTTTGTCTGTCTGTTGTTTGTTTGTTTGTTTTTGTTTTATTTTACTGGGTTGGGTTTTGTTTGTTGGTTTGGTTTTGGGTTTTGTTTTGCTTTTTGATACAATGTATCCCTGGCTGCCCTTGAACTCACAAATATCTGCCTTCCTCTGCCTGTCAGATTAAAGGCATTTTCTACCACTGCATGGTGTCTGTCTGCGTATGTCTGTCTGTCTTTTCATAACAGGATCTTAAGTAGCTTGGGTTAGCTATGTATGATCTTGAACTTCTGATCCTTGAACCCCTTAAGTTCTGGGATCACAGCCATACACACCCCAGTACACCTGGCTTATATGGTGCTGAGGATCAAACCCAGGGCTTTGCATAAGCTAGGCGAGTGTCTGCTGACTGAGGTCCAACCTCAGCTCCAGGCCCCTGGCCTGAGGACCACTGTCACACCGACTGCTTTTCTCCACAGGGTCACCCATTCATCGTGCAGTTCAATGATGGAAACTCCACTGTGGTGTCCATGTGGGTGTGCCGAGCTCTAGAGGAGAGGCGGAGTCAGCAGGGGCCCCCATGAGACCTCAGCAGGACACTGACCACTGAGGACCAGTCATCATGACACAGCAAGCCACGACCCCTCTGTCTTCTGTACTGGCCCAGCATCCTGCTAGCACCTCCTGCCCTACCTAGGGAGCCCTCAAGAGGGCCAGCCTCTGCTGAGCGTGGGACGGGGCACTGACTAAGGCAGGTGGAGATGGTGCAGGGCGGGATGATGAGGTTATAAAACTATGAAACCTCCTCTAGCCCCACCCCCTTATCTTTCCCTACTTTTCATTGTAAAGGGTCAGGCCCTATCAGCAGCACTGATGGGAATAAAAGTATTATTGCTTTGGATGGTGTTTGTCTCAACAAGTCTGTTGTGCATATCCCCACTAAGCAGGGACACTGGCAAGATGCTCTCATTTCCTGTAGCTCAGTACTAAGACCCACGCCACAGCTCAGGTGTCCTGAGAAACCAGGGCTCAGAGGTGCCCACACCAAACTCCATGGCAAGGTCTGGACCCCAAACCTTAGACCGACCATGGTCCAGTCCTCTCCTGGACTGGAGCCGGTTGCCAACCCAGCATCAAAACAGCACTCGCCATGGCTGTGGCTGCCGGTGGCTGAGGAGGAAGCTAACCACGGAGAGTAACACAGTAACATGCAGGAATTCAGAGGCCTGCAAAACCCTTCCCCACACCCAGCACCAGCTGCCTCTTCCTGCCTGTGACCACTCCTCTCTTGACTTGGGCCTCTCATGGCCACCTGAGATAACTCTGCAGCCACCTGCAATGTGGCCCTCCCTCTTTTGCAGAGGATGAAGGGAAGCATTGAGAGTCCATTTTCTATCTGGGGAAGAGCCACCTCAGCATGCCCACATGCCAGCCTCCACCGCCACCCATAGCCATGCTGCACTGTGTCATTTCAGTGGCAGTCCTTCCCAGTGCCCAGGGAGGCTGCTGAGGGACCTTGCTTGGCTCATCTCTCTCCTCCCTCCTCCATGTCCGAGGGGTTTTCCTCTACTTTCTGTAGTACCAGGAATGGAGACCAAGCCCTTTCACATACTCTGAGAACCTCCTACCCGAACACTACAGCAGTATCCTTGCAGGCTCCCAGCTCTGAACATGGCAGTTAGAACACCAGACAGAGTTGATCCTGATGTTCAGAGCTTCCCACGCCACTCAGAACAAGCCAATGGGCAGGCTTCAAAAGATATTCAAAAGATATTGCAGAATGCAAAAGATAGAGGCAGAGGCAGGAGGATCAGGAATTCAAGCTCAGCCGGGCGGTGGTTGGCGCACGCCTTTACTCCCAGCACTTGGGAGACAGAGGCAGGCAGATTTCTGAGTTCAAGGTTATCCTGGTCTACAGAGTGAGCTCCAGGACAGCCAGGGCTACACAGAGAAACTCTGCCTCAAAAAAAAAAAAAAAAAAAAAAAATGGAATTCAATGTCATCTTTTTAAAAACTAGCCTGGACTGTATGAGACTTTATCTCACCATGCCCTCCAACCCCAACACCTACCCCCACCAAAAAAAAAAAACAATAATACAGGAGGGAACTGGATGGACAGGCAGTTCTGTGAGTAGTGCTTGCCTCCCAAGCATGAAGACCAGAATGTAAAAGAAAGGTAGGTTGTGACAGCCTGTACTCCGAAACCTCAGGAGATGGGGTCCTGAACAAGCTGCGTAGCTAGACTTGTCCTATTGGTAGACTCTGGGATCAAGAGATCCTGCCTTGGTAAATAGAGAAGTCCTATCAGAAAAGACTCCTGACATCAACGTCTGACCTCCAAATGCAAATGCATGTACCCCCACATGCCCGCATACATGTGAACAAGCATATGTATGCACAGCACAGGTACTACACAGGAATGAGGGAGGATGGGAGGAGGACAAGCCGCAGATCCACCAACACCTGTGTGACCCTGTAAGATTATTGTGACTCCAGTCCTGTCACTGCCAGTTCTGTTTCTGCTGCAGCCACCCAGGGCCAGAGCAAAAAGCCACCAAGTGTTCACACTCCCTCCATCCTATGAAGCCAGAGCTGGGAGGCTACTGCTGGTCCAGAGACTACATCTCCCAGAAGCCCCCGGTTGAATGGAGGCCATGTGATTAGGTCTCCTCAACAAAGTAAAGATGGTCATGAAACTTCAGATCAAGATCCTACCCATCTCTATCCTCCTGATAAAGGAAGTGGGAGGTTTAAGAGCGGTGGAAGCATCCTGAACCTCAAAGTCACTGTATGGGGGTTCACCTGCAATGAGCTGTTAAATTAGCTGGGACTAGAGATCTGCTTGGGCTTTCATGTCACTAGCAGTATGACGCCAGCTCCTGCTGACCTCTGTTGGGCGTCCCTAGCACCCTCTCCCTCACCATTGTCTACATGACCCAGTCCACCCTGCAGAGCCTCACTCAGATGGCTTCTCAGAAAACCCTAGCACCCACACCACTAAGCGTACAGCCTCCCATTCTTGCACCCAGGATGAAGCAGGAAGAGATGTGCTGCCTAGGTGATAAAGTGGAGAGGGATCAAAGGATGACACCTGCTGTCAACCTCTGTCCTCCATGTGCACATGCTCCCGGGGCCCAGGTTCTACTGGCCCGTACCAGTTCCCTCCACTTCATTTGTGACTGTGACAAACCCATTGTTAATTTACACCTTTCCTATCTTCCATTGGAATGGAAGCATCACCAGCTGGGGGCACCCCACTGCTCCTCACAGACCAAGAAAAAAACCTTGGCTGAGGGGGTTTGTGATAAACATTCATTGGCCAAACAGCCACTGTGGTGAAACCAGGGCTCTGTCCAGTGCCCCATGGAAGGGAGCTCTGTATGAGACTGCATTGTCCTTCCTGGGAGAGGCTGTATGGTTTAGTGACTATGTGCCAGCCTGCAGCTGCCCCAGGCCTCACCAGCGTTTATCTCCTTGAGGTGCCCCATTGCCCAGGGCCTGATGCTGTCAGAGAATTTTTGAGACCTGAGTCATAAGGACCATGTGTCCTAGAACAGTGCTCAAAACAAGCCCTGTGAGCAGTGTATGAGGCAGGCTTTCCTAACAAAGGGAGCTTTGTAACAAGAGCACCCTGATCCTGACAACCCCGAAATCAGAACTAGCTACCAACCAGACTTAAGGCGCATCCTTGTTCTTTGAAGATGCATCAGCAACCATTTGTCCCCTATCCCAGTTCAGCTTGGGATGAGGGTGGGGGCTGTTATTGGTAACTAAAGATGACTTTGAACTTCCGGCATACCTGCCTCCACACTGGGAATCCATCCAGAATGTTGAGGATTCCAAGGTTGAACCACCACACCCATTTTTCTATAGTGCTGGGAGTCGAATCCAGGGCCTCAGGCATACCAGGCATGCAAACACTCTTGCAAAATGAGCAGTCTTCCAACTCAGAAGGAGGAGAGGAAAGAGCTGTCTCCTAAACCAGGTTGCTTGCTTGCTTGCTATCAACTTGATCAATTGCCTCCACACCCCTCGAGATAGATGCTGTTATTCTGCCCATTTCACAGATGGAGAAGCAGAATCATGGAAGCAGAAAGTCTCATCCAAGGTCATCCAACAAGTAAGCAGAAAATTACTGTTTGGCACTGAGAGCCCTACTCTTAGCCCGAGTTCCAAACCAGGCTCCAGCTCATGCACCCCATACTCCAGCACAAAGGCCCCCAAACTCATGCAAAGACAGTGTACTCTTGGGAGTGGAGCCTCAGATCTACTCTTCGGCCACCTCACTAAGAATGCTGTAGAGTGTCCTCCATGGTGCTCTGAAGTTGCTTTGGATAGAGCTCTGAGCCAGACCTGGAGACCAGCCGGAGAGGCAGCAGCCCTGGACCTCAGTTTGCCCCTGCTGAGAAGGGACTGGGCCGTCTTGGCAGTCGTCTCAGGCCTCCTGGACAACCTGTGGGTTTAATCATGGTCCCCTATGAGCATCTCCACAAACACATACCTGCAGACACACATCCACATGCACACATACCTGCATGTACTCATCCACACACTTGCATGCAGCTCAGTTCATGGTTTTATGGCTCCCAGGGCCCTGGACCCCAGAGTCCATGACCCTCTGCTTTGGTGCTGCCCCTATCATGCAAGCTGGAGTGAGGAAGAAGGTCAGAGAAGGAGCCTGTGGAAAGGGAGAACAGAGACCCTTTCCCAAGATCCCAGTAATGGGAACAGGAGCACTGCGAGTTCACGGCAGCTTACACAGGGTCCTGATTTCATTCGTGGGGTCAAGTGGACTCTTGAGACTGGTCCTGGACCAAGTTCACATTGAGGGGTTCAGAGGTTTTCATTTCATGCAGCTGGAAAGTTCCATCCAAAGGTTGGGAGGGGAACCTGCCAGAGGGAGACAGAAGCCAGGGTCGGGGCTAGGTCCTGCGGCAAAAGATGAAAGCTATGATGACAGAAAAGGAGCCCTGAGAGGAAGGAGGCAGCACAGAGGCCTGGCAGGTAGAAACAGCCAGCATCTTAGGATGCAGGCCCTAAGTCTGGTCCTTGTGGGTGGGGCCTGGCTACTAACATGTGGGATATGGGACAAGGCCTGTGGGCCTCCACGGCAACACTGGGTTGCAGTGACACTGGCTTTATCAGCCTCCACCTTGACAGATATTACATCTTGGTGACACTAGAGAAGCTTGCCAACTAGCAGGCTGGCAGGAAAAGGTGGGGACAGGCAGACAGGGGATGAGGCCATTGGGGAGGTCAGGGGAGGTCCCACAGATAACCTGGGCTATCCCAAGCCAGAGGGCATTGATAACGTGGGACAGGGAAACCAGCAGAGCCAAGCCTCATAATGACAAATTTTCTGCTGAACAACCACAAATATTCACTGTGACTTTGGACACAGTCTGGAAAAGACTTTGTTTCCTCCCTTGGCGGGATCATTTGTCTTGTTTTGAAGCCCCGAGATTGCAAGCGGGAACTTACAGACTAAAGTTTGTCTTAATTGCGCTGGTGTCACCACCTCTCTGGCAGATAACAGCACAATGAACGAGTCGATGGGGCTGAGCCCTCCAGGTCCTTCTTCTAAAGTGAGACAAATGTCCCTGCTTTGAGCCCAACAGTCCATTGGCAGCCCTGTCATTTATTTATCTCCCTAACAGCTCGCATTAACTTTCAGGGGATAAAAAGTCTCTCCTGCCCGCAGACTTAGTTAAAGGCAGCCAGCCTCCCCGTGCTGCTGGGCTCTCCTAGGAATTCATTCTTTCAGTCTTTTCCCTGACTTTGGGGAACCCAGGGGACAAGGAGAGCAATGGCCCACGCATGGAAAAGAGAGGTGGGTAGCCTGGCTGGTGAGGACGCCCTGAGAAAGAGGGGCTGGGGAGATGCTCAGAGCAGGGGAGCATTTGCTGGAGCACAAGGACCAGAGCAAGCATCCCAGCACCCACACAGAAGCCAAGTGTGGCTCTCACCCCACACCACGGACACGTGAGGCAGACACACGATCCTTACAGCTTGCTGGTTAGCAAATCTGGCTGGCTAGAAAATGGCAAATCCTGGGCCAGTGAGAAATCTACCTCCAGGGAGTAAGGACATCCAGTGTCCTCAGGTCTCTACATACATGCAGAGGAACATGTCACCTCTGTAGACACATGCACACACATCACGTACACTATACACACAAAGAAAAGCTCTGAGAAAGGACAGATCCCATTGGTCTTGCAGTGTGGGCAGAGCACGGCCAACCCTCTTCACCCTGGTCTGATTTGGTCCTTCTGGCTCCTCTGAAAGGGCCTGGGACAGGACACCCCACCTCCATGCTTCTACCACAAGACTAATGTTATGCTCCCTGACCATGCCAAGCCTTTGCTGCCTTGAGCTCCCTCAGCTTGTCACAACTTCCCTGCCTTCCTCCTCCTATCCCCTCTGTGGGGCAGTTCCTCTGGAGAGGCCTTAGCCACTGACCTGGCCGATCCCACCTATAGACAGAGGAGCCCTGCCCGATGTTTTGTGCTTAGCACATCTGAGAAGAGGCACACACTGGAGAAGCTGAGGTTAGATGCGGATGGATAGATGCTACAGCCGGGGCCACAGACAACTCCTGCCCCTCTCCTGCAGCCTCCCCAAAGGCACTGTGTGTGGGAGGGCGGTGGCTACTCTTCTCCCTGGCTACTAGTCTGCAGTTCTCAAAGGTAAAAGGCTAAAAAGGTAGCATTCTATGAGAGAGAGAGAGAGAGAGAGAGAGAGAGAGAGAGAGAGAGAGAGAGAGAGAGAGAATAAAATAAGAATAAAAAGATATAAAGGAATAGAATTCTGATATATACTATAATGTAGATAAACTTGAAACCACCATGTTAAGCAAAAGAAGCCAGTCATGGAAGGGCCCCACACTGTCTGGTTCCATGAGATGCCCACCTTAAACACATCTACAGAGACAGGAAGAAGACTGGAGATTGTCTGGGACTGAAGAGTGACAGTCAGAGTCATGAGACTTCTCGTTGGGGTGATGGAATTATCCTGAGTGGTGGTGACAGTCACACAGCTCTGTGAGTATGTGGGACCTTGGAGAACTGTCAGCATTCGATCACAAATGGATGGGAATACTGACTTTGCTTCCCTGAGGTCAGTGAGCCCATGCCGAGCTGATGGCCAGACCTTCCTCCAACACGTGTGGCATCTGGTGATCTGCCCAGCATCCCAAAACCTGGGCATACAGTCCCTTGATGTGTTCCAGACAGGCAGACTGGACTCCAGTATCCAGGCAGCCCTTCCAAAGTGAGCCTCAAGGAAGAGAAGGCTCAAATATACCCGCAAACCACTTTTAAGATATGCTTATATGGGGGGGGCTAGGAAAGGACACTAAAATGTAGGAGGTACTTCCTAAATTTTGCATTCTAGGCACCTCCCTGGAAGCCTCATGCCTGGCTATGTGTCACACCCAGTGATTTACTTAGTTCTTATGACATCCCTGCAAGGCTCCGTATCTGTACTCTACAGATTCAGAGTTGAACAGTGCCTCACACCGTGGCCAAGGCAGCTTATGAAAGAAAGCATGAATTGGGGGCTTGCTTACAGCCTCAGAGGGTGGTCCCATGACCATCATGAAAGCTTACATCTGAACCACAAGCAAGAGACAAAAAGGGGCTGGCCTGGCATGGACTTTTGGAAACCTGAAACCCCGCCCCCAGTGACACACCTCCTCTAATTCCCCGCCTCCTAATCCTTCCCAAACAGTTCCACCAACTGGGAATCACACATTCAAATAGGAGCCTGTGGGGGCCATTCTCATTCACACCACCAGACAGTAATAGACCAGCTCTCTTTTGGCTTTGAGGGAATGGCCTAGAGTTTACTATGTAATCTAGGCTATGTAGTCCAGGCTGCCCTCTTGCCTCAGCCTCCCAGGTGCTGGGATTGTAGGAATCAGCTACCACTCCCAGCCCAGAGTAGGCCTCGCTGGCTCCAAAGTCTGTTCTTCCAGCAGCTTCGTAGAGAGAATAAATAGAGCTGCCCCTAGGAAGTATGTCCTCTGCAGCCACTGGAAGCTCTGCAAGCCGTACTCCTGAGGCCTTGTCTTGTCCATGTGGAAGATGGGCGTCATCCCAAGACTCCTAAACAGCACCTGGGAGGACAGAACTGCAGTGTCACATTGGCCATTACACCTAAGCCCTCACCATCAAATTCATTCATCCATTCATTTATTCATTCGTTCGTTTGTTCATTCGTTCAACAAACATGTTCCGGGCCCTGTTCCATAAAACCTGATTACAGCCTGGCCTTTAATCCCAGCACTCTGGAGGCAGAGACAGGCGGATTACAAAATGATGCACTTCCCCACGTGAGGGACAGAAAACACAGATAAGTGACCAAGAAGCATTAGCCCACTCGTGGACTGAAGATGAAAATAGAGCAGCCAGCAGCAGCAGTCAGGTTTGGGGGAGCCCCTGCCAATGTGAAAGACAGTCACAGGGATGAACAAGTTAAAGTGGCCTGCATTCTGAGCCTGAACTAACTTTTCCTGGTGTGTTTCCTTATGTTGGAGTGAACTTCTAAGCACAAAGAATATAGTCTCCCAGCTCAGACTGTCAGAGGAGAACTGGAGGAAGCTGGCGCAGCCCGGATGGGAACTCTCCCAGGATGGCAGCTGGACTATGGGCTGGAACCCAACCCAACGTCCTGAGAAAGGGGAGAGCCCCTTGGGGGAAAGCTCAGGCCTGCAGGCTGCTCCCCAACTCCTGCCCTAACACCAAGCCTCGCAGCTTGCTGTCTGCTGGGTCAAAGGAGGCTCCAGCGGTCCCTCCTTTGTCCCCCTAGTGTAAGTTGCATCTCTAAGTGTCAGGGGAACCTCAGGACCCCAATCCCCCAGCCTCTTCCAGGCCTCCTGGCTCTGCCCCGCCCTCCCTAAGCTTAAGCACACTGCTGCTTGTGAGCGGATCACCTTCCCCCTTCCCCAGCTCAGAGCTCCACCAGAAAGCAGCTCACAGAGGGTTGTCTGCAGGAGGAGAACCTGGAGTCTGAGAAGAGATGGGATCTGTCCTGTGGCCTCGATGGCACCAAGAGTGAGGTGGACCACTGACCATCTCTGTGACTTCCTCCTATACCCAGATTCTTCTCTCTGGTAGGGGCCCAGCAGGCCCCACCCACTGCCTTCCCTCTGGGGGGGGGGGCAAGACTGCCGAGGCTAGGCTAGGCTCTATTTGGCCATTGAACTAATATCCAGATATTAAGTAAACAATAAATTAGCAAAACTACAAGAAAATTCTACGGCCCTTTGCATTTGGCAATCATTGAGTGTTAATTAGAAATTCATTACAATTAAAACCCTGCCTAAACAGGGCCTGCGCGCCTTAATTACATCTGATTTTTAATTCAGAATACGTGTTTACACAGAAAGCGCTACGTACCCCATGATTATCCCCAATCCTCTTTATACTGTACTAATTATGTAAATTAAACCTAATTAACTGACGAAAACTGCCGTTAATTCAACTGGTAAAAGATATGTGCTTGAGAAGGAGGCACGTCAGCCCAGCCCAGCCCGGCCCAAGCCAGAATCGGAATGGGCGCTAGAGGCCGGGGCCGTGTGGACCCGACGCTGGAAAACAGGGGACAGCACAGGACTGATGAGGGGCTACAGAGAGAACAACCAGGAGCGGATTGGTCTGGAGAGAGAGAGGCCAAGGGCACCAGCTTCCACCCCTACTCTCTGGGCAGGGTGGCAGGACCCAGAGCCACCACTGAGAAAAAGGGGCGTCATATACCACATCTGAACCTGGGTTCCAGTCCCAGCTCTGCCCAGCCATCCGTCTCCTGAACTTGAGGTGACGACCTGGTCTCATTAGGAAGCTTTCCTTCACACTCAGGTTGAAGCTGCACCTTTCTTCCCGTCCCTTCACCCAGCCAGACCCCCTCTGCAGAGCGTCAGACAGGGTCTAGCTAGCTCTGCCTGCGCATCTTACTGACTGCAAAACCTGGATCTGTGAGCTTTCAGTGCCCGACTCTTTCCTTCCTGGGAAATGGGAATACGTGCTCGAATAGCGGCTGCTGTAAGAACAGGCTGGCAGATCCTTAAAAGTGGCTGGCTGTAGTGTTCCTGTGGAACTCAGCCCTAGCTCGGAGACCCAGACAAGTACCCCAGAAACCAGCCCCCAGCAGTGGCGATCCCCTAGCCTCTCCAAGGGCCTTCCTGAGAGTTTAGCTGGAACTGCCAAGCTGAAGACTGGGACGGGGCTGGGAGCTGTCCCTACTTTGGTGCTGAACAGGGAGCAGAGGCGACATTGGCTGTCCGCTGGTGCAGTAGCCCTGGATAGGACCTTTTGTATGAGAGGTCCCCAGGGACTCTGCCTCCAGGCTGCCGGACTGACTAGAGGCCGGTCCCGGAGGCGTTGTTAGCCCTGGAAGTACAATAGAGGCAAAACAGAGAGGTCCCTTCCGGGAGGGGGGACTCTTCCTCCTCTCCTGATTCCCACCCTGGGGGCGCAGGGCTACTCGATCCTTGTCACCACCATACCGAATTCTGAGGTTGCTTTTTTAAAAAAATCATTAGGATTCTAGGAATAATTACCGAGTGGGATTGTAATTATGGGGTGGGGGGAGCCTGGGCCGAGGGAGGGGAGATGGGGGCTGGCGTGCTGGGGATAGCCTCTTGTACTGGACGGAAAACGGGTTGTTTTCCTCAAAAAAAGAAGGCAAGAGGATGAACGCACAGAGTTGGAGTGGGGCAGGGGTAGCACCTAGGAGAGATGCCAGGATAGAGGGCCTGAGGAGGCTCCAGGCTGAAGAGAGTGAAAGGCGAGGTGAGAGAGAGCAAGAGACAGAGACAGAGACAGAGGGGGACGGCAAGACACCCTCATCTAGAAGAAACGGAGCCTTCAAACTTGCTTGGAAGAGGTTTCCAGGGCTTCGGGGAACAGGTTGGGAACCTGCCCTAGGCCTGGCACCTCCTTTCTCCGAGGGATAGGCCCGAGCCACCTAATTGTACTCCAGGGTCCTTCCATGAGGTCTCTCCTCGAGCCTGAGAGAAAAGAACAGGAAAGGCGCGCGAGAGAAGCGGAGGAAGTTAACCCAAGGGAGCTGAAACCCAGGAGGGAAGAGGGCCCAGAGCCCAGAGCCCGAAGGAAAACAGGAGGGCGGGGGCGGGGGCGACCCCGAGCCGCTACCCGCGGAAGATTTATGGAACCACTCAGGTTCCAAGGGCAGGCTGCACTCGCCTCTGCTGCTGTCGCCAGTAGTCGCTGTGGCCGCTGCGCCCCCTGCCCGGGCAGCCCACCGCGCCCCGGGCCATCCCTGCCATTATTAACTTCTGTTTGATTAGGGTAATTGCTCAAACTTGGGTTGGACAGTATGATTAATTACAGTTTAATTAACGTGTCCATTAAGGACACTTAATGCCACGGGGGCAGGAAGAGGAGGTGGAAATGGCCAAGGGGGCGCCCGAAAACAGGAGAGGGGTGTGCTACTAGTAACTCATGGATTAAGACGAAGAGAGACCCGACAGAAGGAAGAGAGAGAGAGAGAGAGAGAGAGAGAGAGAGAGAGAGAGAGAGAATGCTTTAAAGTATTTAGAGTAGAAAGAAAGTACCAAGGGGTAGTGTCCATGACGTCCAAAATATCTGGACCCCTCACCACTAGAGAACAGAGACGTCGACCAAGTAGTTGACCCCACGCACCCTTTAATTATGACTTGGCGTTTGCCTTAAACCTGTTAGAGATAAGAGATACTGGGGTTGGGGCACAAACCCAAGTCCCGAGCCCTCCCTTGCCCAGTGTAGAAAGCAGGAGGGTGACTTTCGCAATAATGCATTCCAGCCTGCTCCAAGAGTCAGGAGCCGTGGGGCGCTGCGTCTGCCCCTTCTGGGTTGCGCTCCCCAGCTCAGTACTCCATCCCAGTCGGGATGACTCTGTCTTAGTTCCACTGTCCCTGCAGCGGGAGCGCCATGTGACCCTCCCTACTCCCCTTTCATTTGAGGAACCCTCAACTCCACCACCCAGCCCGGCTCCGGAGCCCTAGGTACCAATGGCTAGCTTTGGACCCTAGCGCTTGGTTCTCGGTGGTGGGGGGACTTTCTGGTCCCCCCACATCCCTTCCGCCCACTCGGCCTCCCTGGCTCGCGCGGGGCCGCAGGTGCGAGCCGCGGGCCGCAGGTGGGCAGCCGCTTACCTGGGGCGCACAGGCCCTGGGGCTGCGGAGGGGCGGCAGGCGCGGCGCGTGGCCCGCGGGCGGGCGCACCCGAGGAGGGCGCGAGGGACTGCGAGGGGTGGTGGGTGTGGCGCCCCGGCTCGCAGCTGTCAGGCGCTCCCTCCCAGCGCCGGCCTCGCCACTCCCGCCTGTGACCGCGGCCGTGCCCGCAACCGCGCCATGAGCTCTAGGCTTCGGCTTTTTCTTCGGGCCAGTCCCCAGCCTCGGGGGCATCGGTTCCGGGCACCCGGGTCCGTTCCGGGGACCCCGGCGCCCCGTGCCTGTTGAGAGCGGGAGGGGCCGCGGGTGGCAGCGCGGGGAGCGGGGTTGCGCGGCTGTGCGCGCGCGCGGGGAGGGGCCGCGCCGTCACCCGGAGAGCCCGGCGGATCCCCGACTCCCGCCCGCCGCTCCGCCCGCCGCGCACCTCCGCTCGCCGCTTGTCCGGCTCCAGCCGCCGCACGGTGAGTACCCGCGATCGCGAGCCCGCAGACCCCGCGCCGGCCGCCGCAGCGCTTCTTTCGTTGACTTCTCCTTTAGACTCTGTGGCGGTTTTTTTTCTATCCTAACAAACGACTCCACAGCCTCGCTGCCACCGCTGCCCGCCTCCCGCCTGCTTAACCTCGCTAGGCTCGCCCCTCGAGCCACAGGAGCCGGCCAGGGGGGTCCCCATGCCGCCCTGAGCACTGCTCCTTGTCGCTGAGTGCGGCCCTTCGTTGGTGCTTTCTTCTTTGGCCCTCGAAATGCTGTTTCCTTCCTAGGGTCCCTCACTTCTCCGGGCTCCAAGGCCAGAAGCCCTTTGGGAAAACCCCTTGGGGATTCAGAAGCTCCAGCTTCAGGTGGACGCTCCAGGCTCAGGGTGTCCTCTTCACTGTATGCGGGCCCGGTACATTTGCCCAGAAATCCCAGAAGCCATCGTCATTTCCCACAGCTGCGCGCCCCCTTAGCCACTTCCGCAAGCCTGTCTGAGAGCGGTCCCTGGGACGCCTAGCTCGTCTTGTTGACCCCTCAGCCAGGGAGTTAGGACAGTGGTTTGCTTGCCTCCTAAAATGTTACCGGGGACTTCAGTGACAAGGGAGGATCAACTTGCCTCAGTTTGACTGGAAGAGATGAAACAGATAATAAATAGGTTGATACTTGAACAAGATACAAGATAGATGGGAGAATGAGCGGTGAGCTGGCAGCGACAGACAGCTCAGGGACAGATAAGATCGACAAATAAGCATCTAAGCAAACAGAGAGGGAAAGAGACCTGCAGACCAAAGATGTCAGGTTCTTAGCTGAAGGCTTTGGAATTCAGATCCTTGTTAGATTGAAGCTACCCCTCTGAAATGGATTTGCCTTTCCAGCCAAGTTCGGGAAAGGGAGTCCTAGGGACTGGATTGGCGGCAAGAGCGCCTGCCGCCCTGCATTGGGTCCATGGAGCCCTGAGTGTCTGAAGACACGTGGGGTGACTGAGCGACCTAGCAGGCCCTAAACATCAATTCCTGGGTCTTCCACCAGGCTAGACTGTGGATACAGCTTCCTCTCTGCCTTCTCCAGAGATCAAAGCGAGGGACCAGCAGCAACTTTTTAATGCCTGGAGTTTTACAGTGGCTTCCAAGAGTGGCCAAGATTCCTTCTAGCCCATATGAGCTGATATAGGGGCATGAAGGATACTCAAAGAGGAGTCACCCCCCACAAAAGGAGCAGCCCAGAGCCTGGGGAGCCTGTGTTGGGTCTAAGTAAGAAAAGCTGTGTGGAAGAGAGAAGCAAGCTCAGGGGCATGTTTCCAAAGCTAAGAAGTGATTCCAGAGAAACGTCTGTGAGAACCTCTCTGTCCCAAGCGCTGACCCAGAGGGGAGCCAGCTTTAGTCCGGAATGCAGCTAAAAATGCAGAAAATGTGGTTAGAAACTGCGTGATCCCGGCCTAACTGATGGCTGACAAGAAAGCATTTTGTAAACCCAACTGGACTCTTTCTGCTCAAGGAACACCGGGCTCAAGGCGTCAGAAAAGAAGTACAGGTTTGTGCAAACCCGTACTGTTGTCCCTGGAAGCCGGTCACCACGAAGATAGGTGCAGTGGGGGCCACCCGAGGTCGTGGTGCACACGACAAGCTTTGGAAAGGGTAGGGTTCAGCACCGCGAACAGCGGTGGCCTCCTCCTCCTCCTCCTCCTCCTCCTCCTCCTCCTCTTCCTTCTCCTCTCCTCCCCTTCAACCTCCATCCCTCCTCCTTCTCCCTGCCCCCACTCCTACATCCTGCAGTTTGTGATGGGCAGTGAGTGCCCCTCCTTCGCCTCCCCACCTCTCTCTTCACTGCCCCCGCCCGCACGCGTGCATGCGCGACTGAGCAGAGGGGACGCTGGTCCCTGAAGTCCGGGCTTCAGGACCCTGGCGGGCAGGGCGAGCTGTGAGGTAGCTGAAGGCACGCAAACCTGAGTGCCGGCTGGAAAGCCTGGATTTGGCTATGGCATTGCTGTGTGGCCTTGGGCAAGTCACTCTCCGTCTCTGGGTCCCACTTCCTTTCCAATCTGAAAACAGGATTGGCTTCCTGGCAGCCGGGGCTTTCCAGAGGTTTCGATTTTCCCTTTTCCTCCCTTAGCCCCCCGGGTGCTTTTGTTTCAGCTCAGAAGCCGGTCTGAATAACAAAAGGGGCCAGTCCAGGGGACGAATGAGCTTGAGCTTCCCACTACCAAGTAACCCCCTCGCACCCCACACGTTGCACCCCGCTGGGCGGGCCTGAACCTAGGTAGCGGCGCTAAAAATGGCTCATCTGCTCTCTGCTCTCTCTGTTTCGCAGGAGCGGCGGCATGGAGGCTCTCACCACTCAGCTGGGGCCGGGACGCGAGGGCAGCTCCTCTCCCAACTCCAAGCAAGAGCTGCAGCCCTACTCGGGATCCAGCGCCCTTAAACCCAACCAGGTGGGCGAGACGTCGTTGTACGGGGTACCCATCGTGTCGCTGGTCATTGATGGGCAGGAGCGCCTGTGCCTAGCTCAGATATCCAACACCCTGCTCAAAAACTACAGCTACAATGAGATCCACAACCGCCGCGTGGCCCTGGGCATCACGTGCGTGCAGTGCACGCCGGTGCAGCTGGAGATCCTGCGTCGGGCCGGGGCCATGCCCATCTCCTCTCGCCGCTGCGGAATGATCACAAAACGAGAGGCCGAACGCCTGTGCAAGTCGTTCCTGGGCGAGCACAAGCCCCCCAAACTGCCCGAGAACTTCGCCTTTGATGTGGTGCACGAGTGCGCGTGGGGCTCTCGGGGCAGCTTCATTCCTGCCCGTTACAACAGCTCTCGTGCTAAGTGCATCAAGTGCGGTTACTGCAGCATGTATTTCTCCCCCAACAAGTTCATCTTCCATTCGCATCGCACACCCGACGCCAAGTACACTCAGCCCGATGCCGCCAACTTTAACTCGTGGCGTCGGCACCTCAAACTCAGTGACAAGTCGGCCACCGACGAACTGAGCCACGCTTGGGAGGACGTCAAGGCTATGTTTAATGGCGGTACGCGCAAGCGGACCTTCTCCCTGCAAGGGGGCGGCGGAGGCGGCGCTAATAGCGGGTCTGGTGGTGCAGGGAAGGGCGGTGCTGGTGGCGGTGGAGGTCCAGGGTGCGGCTCAGAGATGGCCCCAGGCCCACCGCCCCACAAAAGTCTGCGTCGCGGTGAAGACGAGGCGGCTGGGCCTCCCGGGCCACCTCCACCGCATCCGCAGCGCGCACTTGGCCTGGCGGCGGCAGCTAATGGTCCTGCAGGACCTGGAGGACCTGGGGGCAGCGCGGGGGTTCGCAGCTACCCGGTGATTCCAGTACCCAGCAAAGGTTTTGGCCTCTTGCAAAAGCTGCCCCCGCCTCTTTTTCCGCATCCTTACGGTTTCCCCACAGCATTCGGCCTATGTCCCAAAAAGGACGACCCAGTGTTGGTCACCGGAGAACCCAAGGGAGGCCCTGGCACCGGGAGCGGTGGGGGCGCTGGCACCGCCGCGGGTGCCGGTGGCCCGGGAGCTGGCCACTTGCCCCCAGGAGCAGGACCCGGACCTGGTGGCGGCACAATGTTCTGGGGACATCAACCTTCCGGCGCAGCCAAGGACGCAGCGGCGGTAGCTGCGGCAGCTGCCGCCGCCACTGTGTACCCGACGTTTCCCATGTTCTGGCCAGCAGCCGGGAGCCTCCCGGTGCCTCCTTACCCAGCCGCTCAGAGCCAAGCTAAGGCCGTAGCGGCCGCGGTGGCTGCGGCTGCTGCTGCTGCGGCGGCGGCGGCTGGCGGGGGCGGTCCTGAATCTTTGGACGGTGCCGAGCCAGCTAAGGAGGGCAGCCTCGGTACGGAGGAGCGCTGCCCGAGCGCTCTATCCCGCGGGCCCCTGGACGAGGACGGTGCGGACGAGGCGCTGCCACAGTCTCTGGGTCCCCTGCCCCCTCCGCCACCGCCACCTGCCCGCAAAAGCTCCTACGTGTCAGCCTTCCGACCCGTAGTCAAGGACGCAGAGAGCATTGCTAAGCTCTACGGCAGCGCGCGCGAGGCCTATGGCTCAGGACCTGCTCGCGGGCCAGTGCCGGGCACCGGGACTGGAGGGGGCTACGTGAGCCCGGACTTTCTGAGCGAGGGCAGTTCCAGCTATCATTCTGCCTCGCCCGACGTGGACACCGCGGACGAACCAGAGGTGGACGTAGAATCCAACCGCTTCCCGGACGACGAGGGAGCCCAGGACGACACAGAGCCCAGCGCACCCAGCACGGCAGGTGGCCCAGACGGCGACCAGCCTGCTGGACCTCCATCTGTCACATCCTCAGGCGCAGACGGCCCCACAGACTCTGCGGATGGCGATAGCCCTCGCCCTCGCCGCCGCCTTGGGCCACCGCCTGCTATCAGATCCGCATTCGGGGACCTGGTGGCCGATGATGTGGTGCGGAGAACTGAGAGGAGCCCACCAAGCGGCGGCTATGAGCTGCGAGAGCCTTGCGGGCCCCTGGGAGGCCCCGGGGCGGCCAAGGTGAGCCTGGTGCACCTCGCCGGTGGCACCTCCTCCCTTATGCCATTCTGCCCTCGTACACAGCCGCTCAGGGCCAAGTGCCGGAACTGGGATTCTGTTCTGTTGTGGCGGACGAGCAGCAGGTCCCAGCTGCTCTTCGCAGCCCCAGCCGGGGGCGCGCTGTAGCACTGGGCTCTCTGGGAGGGAACCAGGGTTGAGGGATTCGGAAAATCCGGGGACAGGCCTGAGAAACAGCGAGTGCGATTTTGGATTTGTTGATAAGGAGGTGAGGAGAGTTGCAGAGACAGTTAGGCACCCCAAAAGAGACAAAGGGTCTAGAGGAAGAAAGGTAGAAAGAAAGGGACTCAGGATCAGAGAAAGAAGCCCTGGAGGCCAGGCCCAGCGTGTGTGCCTGCACGCATAAGGATGACACCCAAGGAACACCACAGTAGGGAGAGAAGAGGGCAACCTCTTGCCAAGAAGAATCTCTAGACATATTAACTAGCAGTTTTCTGAGTCTTTTCCAACTCTGGCCTAAGGAACTACTCAGCTCTGGACTGGAAAAACCTTAAGCTTGCCGGGCTCTCTAGTTGTCAGGGACGCGGCAAGTCGTGTGTGGCCAGACCGAAGGGTTGGTTGGCTGTTTTGAAAGTAGATGCGCATACTTGTCCATTTACGCTGGGTTTATTAAAGCAGAAACCACTGACTGCGCGAGAAAGGAATCCTTTATGCTGGCAACGGCACAGGGAGGGAAGGTAGCTCACAGGAAGCGAGCGCAGAACGTGGGGGTGGCTTTGGACAGCCGCTGGCTTGAGAGCGGCTTTGTGTTTTAAGTAATTTGTTCCGGAGTACCAAAGATTATCCCAAATCCACTACGGTACGTCACCGCTGCGTTCAGGTCTCCAGGGCCCACCAACCCCTGCCACACTCTCGGCCTTCTTGTTGGCCGCTGGGCAAGGGTGTCCCGCCTAATCGCCTGTCATTTTCGGCCGTCGCAGGTGTACGCGCCTGAGAGGGACGAACACGTGAAGAGTACGGCGGCAGCGGCGGCGCTGGGGCCCGCGGCCTCGTACCTCTGCACCCCAGAGACCCACGGTAATGCCTCCTGAGGCCTCTGGCCCTTTTAATGCAGAAAGCACAGAGAGAACCCAGAACCAAGGCAGGCCTTTCAAGGAAGGGAGGGGCGGCGGAGAGAGGGGGAGAGAAAAGGAGTGATAGAGAAGGGGGAAGACAAACAATAGAAGAAAAAGGAAACTAAGTGTAAACTCTCAAATCTCAGGGTTTGGCTACTTAAAAATAATCCCAACCCATCCCCCTCACTCACATACGCACACTCTCCAGTACACCTCATCGGAGATTTTAATCTTTCCAAAAACCTATACCTGCCTGGCATCTCCACACTTTTTCATTTATCCAGAAACGTGCTTAGCCTTAGGCTAGTGGCCTGGCCTGATCCGGGCACAGGGTGAGGGCTAGTGGCTGCGCGCTAGGGTATCCCAAAAGGTTGCGGGCCCCAATCAAGAATCAGTCTGCACTTGCATTTGGGATCCTGTTGTTGGCTGGGAAAGAGCGAAGGTGAGGGGTGGGCAACAGAAATCTAAGCCGGCCTGTGCAGCCGAGTGCGGGACAGTGTCCTACAACACCAATGCCCGCCGGGTTGCGATCTCCGCTGGAGTGGTGCGGACAAACCCGGCGGCCACGCGCTCTCCCGGTGCCCCAGTATCTGCGCACGCAATGTAGGTCGCTTGTCCCTGGTGGGCTCAGCTGCTTGTCTTGATCTTTTCCTGAGGGCCAGGGACTGGGGCGGGGGCGTGTAGCCCGGAACGGAGCAGACCTTGTGCAGGGGAGGGGGTGCCGGGCCCAAAGCCTCGGGGTGCGCGCCTGGGCGCACAGCCGGGAACCAGAGGCGGCCACGACGTTTTTAATTAGGGCTTGGGCGCCCCAACCGAGGCCGCTCTGCAGTATCCGGGTCATGGTTTCTTTGCCTCTCCTTGAAACTCAGTCTGCCTTTTAGAGCCAGATAAGGAAGACAATCACTCGACGACAGCCGACGACTTGGAAACCAGAAAATCCTTTTCAGACCAAAGGAGTGTCTCCCAGCCAAGCCCTACAAATACAGATCGAGGTGAGCCCCGGCAGTCCTGGCTCTCACCGGTGGTCTTGAGCTGAGGATCCAGCGCATCCGGGTCACCACATGCTTGGAGGAAGGTTTTAATCACGAACAAACGGTGCCACTGAGCAGATAGTTAACGTTGTGGGGGAGGGGCAGGCTGGGTTTTCGGAATTGTTTCCTCCCTGTTGGTTTTGAGGGTCTTCTGAGTATGGGAGGTGGGTACTAAAAGGAAAGGGGGTAACTACCTCATTCACCTAGAATAGAACGAAGGGCACCTCCTGCCAGGGTTCAGCCTCCTGAACTCACTTGCCTTCTCCCAAAATTACTGGCTTGGAAAGCCAACCGTCTGGCGTAAGTCCTTCCTTTGGCGGAATTCCCAGGAGCTTACCTTCCCCTCCCCTCTGAAGGCTCTCCCGAGGACAGAATCCCCCTCTTACCTGCCCTTGTGTCCTAGGTGAGGATGGGCTCACTTTGGATGTCACAGGAACTCAACTGGTGGAGAAAGATATCGAGAACCTGGCAAGAGGTGAGGTTAAATGCGAGAGGTGAGGTTAAATGCCAGAAATAGAGCCATGAGGTACTTGAGACAGAGGAACTCTTAAGAGCAGAGGGGCTGTAGTCTCTAGTGGCTCACTTCACCCAGTGGTGGTGGTGGTGGGGAATCACCCTTTGGACATCTGGCACAGGGGTGTAGGTGAGAGCACCCAGTAAGTTTATTGGAAGTTTGGGTTCCCAAGACCTGAGTCTGTCTTGAAGGACCAGGTGAGAAAGAATTGGTCTTGATTCTCAGGACTTGTAACCAGTGGGCCATTTGGGTCTCTCAAAACCCAGGGAAAATGGAACTTTTCCTGAAGAACAAGATGGCAGACAGGCACTCATTGGAGGACGCATCAAAGGCTACCTTTCTCTCTAGGATTGAGCTGTTCACATAATGATGTAGTGAGGCTGGAGCTCACTTGCAGACCAGGGTATCCTCTCCTCCTGTCGCTGCTCAGTCTTTGGGAGATGGGTGGAGGAGAGCTTAAGGGGACAGTGGTTTTGAACTCCTCTCTGGCTCAGCATCTTACATTCCTGTGTTGCCAAGGAGCCTTTTCATGGAAGGACCTAGATACTACTGAGCCCGTGCTGGGGCAGCTTGTCCTTCCTCTCCCCCTAGAACAGGTTTCTGGGGACATTGAACTGAGCCCTCCCCACACCAGGGTGGCAGCAGGGGTAGGAGCAGTGATCTTCCACTGTCCCTAGCCTCAGATTGATGCCACAACTTCAAGACCACGGTGCTCCGGGGCCTCAGCACTTCTTGAAATTGTAGACAAACTTTCTGTGTGTGCCGTTTTTCTTTCTTTCTTTTTTCTTTTTTTCTGGAAAGGCTGTTCGTCGTTTCATCGGATTCTCCCTGAATTGCCTGTAGAGTAGAGATTAGAAATCTCCTTTGAAATAGGGAATGGTGGTTGTGGGCCATCCTCTGAGGTTGAGCAGTTACTAGAAACTTAAAACAAATGTTGGGGCCCCCACTTATTCCCGGGAGCTGGGGGGCGGGGAGGGTCTAGACATGCAAAATAGTTTGCACCTTCTTGAATGTGATCAACCCTGGCACCACTGTCAAGCCCCCATTGTCCGTCCAAAGCTTGGAGCTCAAATGAGAAAGAAAAGCCAGAGCTTGGGAGGCCTGGATTCAGGTGTCAGGACTGTTGGCCAGGACAGACCCTTGGCCCCAGTGGGTACCCGGGATCGCACCAGTCTCACCCTTTACCTCTCCCAAACCTTCACAGAAGAATTGCAGAAACTGCTTCTAGAGCAAATGGAGCTTCGGAAGAAGCTGGAGCGGGAATTCCAGAGTCTCAAAGGTACTTCCTTCCCCGCCCCTCAACAGCTTCCCAAACCTGCCCCCAGGAACTGGGTGCAGGCGGCAGCAGCCACCGCTTGCCCCAGGGGAGAGAAGAACTCCAGGGCCCAGCGTTTCCGGCTAGGTGAAGGACTAGATGGGGGTGGGAGCAGGGGTGAGGATGGGAGGGAGCGGGAAGTGGAGCCGGGAGAGGAGGCTGTGCTTAACAGCTCTCACTTAATCAATTTGCACAGATAATTTTCAGGATCAAATGAAGAGGGAATTGGCTTATCGGGAAGAAATGGTACAACAGCTGCAAATTGTCAGAGGTAAGACTCGAGTCAGGTGAGCGCGCGCGCGGCCGCAACTGCCTCTGTCTGGCAGGAGCCGCAATGTTGGCTCAGTCATTTGGATTTAAATTGAAGGTAATTTAACAATTATTTTTTTTATTTAATATCCTTTGTATAGTCTGATTAGCCTCAGAATGGCAAGCGAGCCCAGCAAACGGCTTGCAGGCATCATTACGTGGAGTGATTGAACTTCTTAGCGCTGCAATTTCCACGGTTTCTAAATTAAAAATCGAGGCGTAAAATTACCTGGGAAGTAATGCCTAAGTTTGCTTTAATTTTGGTTAGATCCGTCTGCCTTTAAGCGCCATCCCAGGCCATTTCCTCCCCCAGTCTCCCAGCCTGCAGTTTGAAGTGTAGGTGTCCCCTCCCCAGTTTCTGGGGTGGTTTCTGTAGGGGAGAGGTTGTGCCCAGGCTGTGACCTCAGCCATCTGGCTAGAGGGTGGTCTACGTTTCCTCACAGAACTTCATGTCTTCCAGATACCTTGTGTAACGAACTGGACCAGGAGAGAAAGGCCCGCTATGCCATCCAGCAGAAATTAAAAGGTGTGAACCCAGAAACAAAGATGAGAGAGAGAGAGAGAGAGAGAGAGAGAGAGAGAGAGAGAGAGAGAGAGAGAGAGAGAGAGAGTCAAGGCTGGTTGTACTATTGGGTGGGTGGATGGTGAATGGATGGTGAATGGTAGGCGGGTGTGTAGGTGGGTGTATGGAGATGTTTGGAAGAAAGGCGGCCTGGGGCCCACGTGGATCAGAAGGGAACTAATGTGAAATTTTATAGCTGTGATGTAGGAAGAAAAAGCCCATTGAGCTCTGAGTATCCGAAAATTTGCTTTCTAGCCCAACCCTGGTCTGGGACAATTAGATCTTTTTGTGCCTCCGTTTCCCAGTCTGTAAAATGGGGCTAGTGGACCTAAGAACTAGTTCAGACTGGCCAGAGCCTCACTCTTGCCCTCCTACCTCCCTTCTGCTTTATTGAGAATTTCTGTGCCCAAGGGCTGGATGGGGCTAGCGAGGGGGAGGGGAGACTGGTGGAGCTGGGGGCGGGGGCAGGGAGGCAGGCCGAGGCGGCCAACGAGGTTGGTGTGACTCTCTCTCCAGAAGCTCACGACGCCCTGCACCACTTCTCCTGCAAGATGCTGACACCCCGGCACTGCACAGGCAACTGCTCCTTCAAGCCTCCGCTGTTGCCCTAGCGCCGGCTTGGCAGAGCCCACGCGCCCTCAAGCCATTGCTGCTCCTTTCTGTAAATACCCGCTGCAGTGGCGGCCCAGAGCGAGGAACAAGCCATTAGGACCTGACCGTTGTAAATACAGCCGCCCGCCTGCCCGCCGGTCCCCAGCCGGGCTCTGCTGGGTTTCCCACTGTAAATACTGCCTCGCCCCTCCTTTGAACTCCAGGGCGTCAGACCTCAAGGGGTAAACTGGACCCACCGGGGAAAGAAAGGGAAGAGGGGAAACCTCTTCCACGACCCCTCCCACTCGGGCCCGAGTAGGGCCTGGGACCCGGAATGTGAATATAATGTAGCATCTTCGCTGGCTACGGCCGCGCACTCCCCGTCCTGTCCACTTCTGAAACTCTTGTTCCTAACGACAACGTGGCTATGTGCAATGGAGACAAACGGGACTGTGAGTCTCTTGGTTCAGTATTAGGTTCACTTTATTTATACTGTAAGTTATTTTACTTCCCCCGGGCCCCTTTCCAGTCCTCGTTTTACATTCATTCCTCTTTGGATTTGCTTTGTGATTTTGTTGTTGTTGATGTTGTTGTTGTTGTGTAATGTAACAGCACTTTAAAAGGGCGACAACTGACTCACGAGATGGCGACCATCTTGAGCCTATTTGGGGAGACCTGTATCCGTGACTTTTGTTTTTAATAAAAAGAAAAAAAATCTGTCACTCATTGGGGCTGCGGAGTTGAGAGTGCATCCAGGAGGTGGAGGAGGAAGAGGGTGGGAGGGTGAGAGATGCTGCCACTCAAAGATGGGGCTTCCAGATGAAAGTGAGGACCAGTGGTCAAGGTTAGAGCGGTGGTGCTCTCTCAGGAGACGTCATAGCGCTTCAGGACCACTCTACAGATCCACCTAAACACATTCCATCTCTTCCACCGCGTCAGGGCCGGACCTCCCCCAGGCTTTAGCTGGGGAGGGGGATTACTGCCTGTCCCCTGGACAGTGGTCCCGTCCTTCCCGCGATTCGCTTGTACAACCGGAAAGTTAATTTTTTACCCCTTACATCTCCTATGTGTGAAGTCACCTGCAGGGATTTGGGGTGCCCTCAGCAAGAGAAGCCTCTCCAGGCTGTTAGGAATCCAGGATTCGATCAAAATTGCTCTGCTTGCTGGAGCGGGCATCATAGACCAGGAGTGCTGGCCGGATAGAAGTGAGGAGTGAAGGGCTAGAAAGGAACTTAGCGAGACTGATCTAGAAAAGATGCTGAGAGTTTGCGGTCCTGCCCAGACAGATGCCCTGTGGTGCATCCTCACGGAACCTGTCTCTATCCTGAAAGGGGAAGTTCTGCCCTCATAATAACAATCTATCCCTCCTAGTCCCAGGGCATTTTTGGAGCTGGAGAACCCCTATGAGGAAACGTGAGGTCTGCTGGCCCCAGATGCAAGGGCCAGGACACTTCCCGGGCTGTGGCCCGAAAGTGCGAATCCTCACCTAGTGGCCACCAGCCTCAGTTTCTGCAAGGCTCCTGCTGGTTGCGGGCGCAGACAACCAACCAACAGAAACTGCAGGAAACCCACTCTTTCCCGAGTAGTGTGGAGGACGGAACTGGAAAAGCTCTTTCTCTTAGGAATTTTTCAGCCCAGACTGGCTTTCATGCCCTCCTATAGCTAGCAAAGGTCCTGCGACGTGCCCTTTATTTATTTATTTATTTATTCCAGGGCCTCACTTTCCAATCTCCATTAAATGTCGTTCGTCTGTCTCTGCCCCGAGGCTCAGGGAAACACTCCAAGAAGAAAGCCCATCTGCAGGCCCCTGCCTGGACCATCGCCTCCAAGACCCGGCTCTCAGCCTAGCACTGCAGGCTCTCTCCAAGCACTCTCTAGGGGACCTTGGAAGCGAGCGAAGTCGGAGTCGGGTCCGCAGTTCTCTGGAGTTTCTTGCAGGGAGTTTCACCGGAGGCCTTTTGTGATGCAGGCAAGCTGGGACACAGTCTGGGCGGTGACGAAGAGAAGCAGATGCTGAGCCCCTTGCGAGGGTGAGACCCAAGACTAGTTCCTGGGCTGCGGCTGAGACCCTTCAAGCGTCGGATACTGAGAGGACAAGATTGGTGTAGAAGTAAAAGTGGTGGGGTCAACCAGGCAAACTGTAGGGCTCCCTCTTGCTAGCCTCTTTCTGGGATCCCCAGGGCCTTGGAATCATTTATGTAGGGGTGAGGTGAAAAGGGCATATGGTTACCCTGCTCAATTCTGGGCTGCACCCACCCACCGCGGAAGTGAGACCCACTTAGGAAGTGACTTGTGTTCCCAGGGCACAGGACACTTGGCAGATTGCATTCGAGTCTTCCGCGGTCTCAATGTATCTAAATGCACAATCCTTTTCTGTAAAATGGGCAGGACAGTTGCCACCTAAGCCAAAAGGTCCGTGGCTACACACCAACTGAGGAGTCTGGAGAACATTCAGTTCTCGCATTTTCCCTCCAAACTCTCCCAAAGTGGAAAAAAGTATGCAGGGACATGGGGCTGGCCAGAAGGAGAGCCTCAGATGGTAGGGAGCCTCTGAGGGTTGGAGATGTTGATGGATCCGACCTAGAAAGTTCCATCGCGCAAAAAAAAAAAAATAAAACAAACTACAAAACACAGAAACCCTCCTGGGCTCTGCATCACTTAGAAATGGCTTGTTCCCCCCCAAAATGTTAATAACCAAACGATTGGTATGGATGTAATTATCAATAATTATACGAATTATTGCTGATTGCCGGGCTCGTAGCTACTTTAATTAGCTTACCAGATTCTAATTAAGTTAAATGAAACATTAATAGAGAAAATATGCTTTAAAAAACACCCAGGATTTTTAATGTCTATTTCTCGCCGCAATGTTGCCACCTTGCGACGAACTTTAGGCATTACAGCCATCTCGAGAAGCTCAGACACCTTCGCTCTAGCAGGGAAAGTGTGTTTTCGGGATTAAGGGGACTGTGGACACAGGATGGCTCACAGAAGGTTTTCTCCGGGTGTTTGCTTTGGCAACCCTGTTTCCCTGCGTTCCTTACAAGACTCTGGCTCTGGAATACAGGTCTGGAGGTAGGGAGCTATGTAAGCATGCCCTTCTATGTATGTCCTTTCTCCAGAGGAACTCCACCCCTTTTGGGAGGTCCGTGGGACAGATTGCTGCTCTCCACCACTACGACAAACCTTTCGTGAGAGACTGAGAGATGTCTTATGCCCTTGAGACACTAGTAAATTGCTTCCTACCTCTGTCTCCTCTGCCAACGGGTTCCTCACGTCCCTGGCACAGCTAACTTCTGAGTTCTACAAGGCTTCAGGTCCCTCAGACTAGAAGGGCACTTACTTTCTTGTTATCTTGGGCTGTATGAGTCGGCCTCCCAGGGGACCACAAGTACCTCCACAACTAAGATCATATCTTATTTTTCCTCCAGCGGTACACGGTGCCCACGTGGAATGTCCGCGTGAAAGGATAGTTCATCTAGGTGCTGGAAACGTCTGAGGGAAGGAATCCCAGGTGCTTCCGGACAACAGCCACTGAGATGCAATTACACTCATTTACATAAGGTTAATTAAGCCCGAGCTCGCTGCTCACAGAGAAGATCCTTCATCGATGGAATTAGTGTTGGGGCAGGGTGTCGAGTAATTTATCATCAACTTAGGAAAGAAAAACCTTCCTCCTGTCCCAACTGCGTCTCACAAACACTACCCCCACATTTTGCAAGCCCATGGTCCACACATTCCCAGCTACCCGGCCGTACCGTATAACCGGAAGCCTTTGCAGATATGCAACTCCCACCTAGAATCCAGATCGCCAGGAGAAGCAAAACTGCCCTTCATGACCCCTCCATGCTTCCGGTCATTCTAAACAGCTTCACCTGCTCCTCCCCACCCAGAGGCCCCAGCAGTGTGCTAAGAGTAATAAACTCTCTGCCTCTCCTTGTGTGGTAGGGAACCCATCGTTGGAACTCTGTTTCTGCTTAAAACATGACTTCATGCAGGGATAAGCTAATGCAGGTAAACCCTGGAAGATAGTCTGGGTGAAGAAGAGTTAGCACATCCGTCTGTGATGGGAAGGGACACACCCCACAGGGCATTGTCCAGTCTGAGGGCCTCTGCTCCTCTAGCGCCCAGGAAAGGGGACAGAGCAGCGCTCTCGCCAGCCTGGCCTTCTGAGCTTTCTGAAGGCACTTGAAAGCAACCATTAAAAACCCAGGTTGTAAAGACATCATAAGGTGTCAACGTTGGATGGCTACAGGTGGCCAAAGGAGCAAGAGATTGGCCCAAGTTTTTTGAGCAAGTTAGAGTAGAGCCAGAAAAGACAGCCAGGGCTTTAGATTTTTATTTTTATTTTATTTTCCTAGCCCTAAGGATTGCATACCCCAACAGAATGCCAGGTCATGCCCTTAAGAATGAGGGATTTCTATTGAGTTCCTATACCACTCCATTCAACATAAGTGATCCTGCCAGGCCTTACTGTCAGAGGACGAAGCACCACTCTAGTATCCGTAGTGACTTTGATTGACAGCACTCTGTTGATCCAAATGGGACATCTGATTTCAACAGAACTGTTGATACGATTCTATGCCAGTCCGTGCATAGAGGAAGGCTGAAAGCTGAGGTACAAGGACTCCCACAGATCTTGATTCGGCCACCATAATCAGGAAGGGGTCATGTCACCTCCACAGACTAAAACAGAAATATGTACCGAGTGGTACGCTGCTCTACAGCCAGCGGCAGTATGTGGGGTTCACCCAGTCCGCCCCGGTCTTCAGGGCTAATCACAGGTGTCGCTGGGACGAACCAGGAGCCCTGGGCGTCCCAGGGGCTGCAGAGCCCACGCACGGGCTCAGGAACCAGAGAAGCACATACCCCATTTTTCTTTGAGGAAGAAATTGTATGTCAGAAAGCACTGAGTATAGTCAGCACAGAAAATTTGAACTTGAGGAAGGCGGTCGTTTCTTCTTCGTCGTGATGGTTAAGATTTATGCATTATTTGTGCACCAGTTATTTGGCAATAACTAGTAAATAATGTGCAACCAAGAAATTCTGCTTCCACAGCCGGTGTCTCTTCAAAGGTATCAGAACAAGTTTCAAAAGCTTGCTAGTCTCACCCAGGTGACTCTACAGCTTTAGCAAAAAAAAGAAATAGGTTATTAAGTGGGGGGAGAGATGAGCTGGAGCCAGGTGTGGTAGTGTACGCCTGTAATCCCAGCAATGGGGAGGTGGAGGCAGGAAGATCTTAAGTTTGAGGTTATCCTGGACAGCATAGCAAACTCGAGGCCATGGTGAAACCTGTGAGACCTATCTCAAAAATTAAAATAAGTCACAAACTGCAACTGAAGCCCATGGATAAGGCGCATTGCAAAGCGATGGGTCTGCCTATGTCACGCCTCACATTTCTTCCTTGAGTACTATGGTTCGATTTAGTCAAGCAAAAGGTAAAACGCAAAGCGTTGGGGCTGTTGTGGATGGACTTCATGAGAAAAAAAAACCTTTTTTAAGTAGGAAAAATATGGAACGCTTCACGAATTTGCGTGTCATCCTTGCGCAGGGGCCATGCTAATCTTCTCTGTATCGTTCCAATTTTAGTATATGTGCTGCCGAAGCGAGCACGATCTAGCGTGCTACTCAGGAACTATATGAGGACAAAATTATAAAATCTTTTTAAATTATGGTGAGAAGTCTCTATATTGTTTTCAAATTCAATGACTCTGCAAACTAGTACTTTCTGGGTTTTATGTTATATGTTTGAAGTTTTTTCATTTAGACTCAGAGTAAATTCATTTATATTCGAAAACTCTTTTCTACATTGTGTATGCAAATGAGGGGACGATGGGAAACAGACCTGTTCCGGACTGAGCTGTGCGCAGCCCCGAAGTCACAGTCCGCCACGTGATGCGCGCTGTGCACGAGCCCCACCGCGCCGGGATCGCGCCCAGCCGCGCAGGGCGCCGCGGTAGCCTAGGGACCAGGCGACGAGCGTGGGGCAAAGGTCGCGAGCGGCTCATCTAGCCGGCCCGGCTTCTGAGGCTCTCCACCCACGAATCGGTCGCCGCAGCGGCCTGCTCTGGGTGTATGGGGTGTGTGGGTCATCTTGGCCTCAGTTTTCCCCGACTTGTTGGAAACAGCGCCATACCGTTGCTGCCAGTGGTTGTGTGGGGGGAAAGGCCACTCTCGCTGCTCCCGCGTTTACTAAGGGCCAGGCACTTTAAAGGTTAGGAAACTGAGGCTCCGGCAGGTTAAGCCAAATGGGCCTGCGCGCCGTGAAAAGAAAGTGAGATTTGGGTGCAAACCTGGTTCAGAGGCCGGTCTTTTCTCCTTGCGCAGTAGGACTCCGAAGAAAGAGCCTAACCTTTGCGGGTTAGACTTTACCCCCCAAAGTCAGACTACTTTGCCTCCTGTCCTTCTTTGCTCTGACAAACCCAGAGTGCCGACTGTCGCCCCGGACTCTTTAAGAGACAGTGAGCAGGGAGCTCCGGTGTCAGCGAGGGAGACACACACACGCACACGCACAGGCACACACATCCACCGCGAAGAGATTGTGCAGGAGGTGTCACTGAGCGACCTTTGAACAGTGACTTGATACACAGACAACCCTGAGAGGACAGGGACAGAGACTCCCAGGCAAAAGCCACGCAAGTCAGTTCCAGTCGCCAGAGTCGGGTACCACAAGGGAGGCCACGAGCGAGGCACCAGGGGCTTAAGCTCAGTGCTCGGCCTGCACAGGGTTAGACGGCAGGACTGGTGCACAGCCTAGGCAGAGAAGCGGCTGGCCTGGCTATTGGAGCTGAGTCCCCACCCCACC
This sequence comes from Mus pahari, assembly GCF_900095145.1. Classification (NCBI taxonomy): domain Eukaryota; kingdom Metazoa; phylum Chordata; class Mammalia; order Rodentia; family Muridae; genus Mus; species Mus pahari. The sequence continues at coordinate 58,037,132 of NC_034599.1, read as the reverse complement.
CCCTCCTACCTGTTTTCAGTAAGATGGAAATCAGGTGCAAGCCGCCCAGCTTCTCATGTGACCGCTCTCTAAATATGCAGTAAGCAACTGCAAAACTCAGAATGCTAATAATGGCCTTTATTGAGTGAAAAGAGCTAATTTGGGCAATGATGTTTCCCTCGGATTTACAAAAGGGAATTGCAAATAACCAAGCCGTAATAGCATTGATGGGAGATGATGCTAAACTTCAATCAGCATCCACGTTTGTTTTTTCACGGATTTAGAAGGAGAGTCTTTTCGACACAGTGGCTGCTCACACGTATCGAGGTGACAGGTACAGCCGGTGGGTTCATAACTGCCTTATTGTGCAAGCCGGCAGGAACCAGACCTGGATCTTGTTCACCGTTCCTGACTATTTGAAGCCAGAAGTGGTCCGTTTGGTTCTGTTGCCTGCTTTTTTCTTGTTCAGCGGTTATAAAGCCGAGGAATCAGGGTTCTAGTTCCACTCTTTCTGGCTCTGGTCCTGTTTTAGCTGGTAAGAAGCAGGCTACAGAGGACGGTTAACTGCTAATGTCTGGTTCAGCCTTGATGTGCTGCGGTTGTATAACTTAAAGATTTTCCTGAGAGAATATAATTAGCAAGATGTAAAAATTCCAAGGTGGCTCAGTGGATAATCAGGCTATGTCTGATGACCTGAGTTTGATCCCTGGGACCCACGTGATGGAGAGAGACAACTGACTCACTTTCAAGTTGTCCTCTGACCTCCGTACGTGTGTACCACTGTGCACACCCAACCACACACATATGCAAAATGAAAGGTAATAACATCTTGAGTCCTAATATTATTTTTGTATTCTGTTTACAAAGGTACAAATATGCCAGTCATCTCTGAGGTGTGCCCACTGCAAACAGATCTGTAGCAGCCATTGTAGACCTGTTCTCAGGCCTGCTGAGGGGGACCGTGCTTCCCTCAGTCCCCAAGGTCCCATGTGGATGTGGACACCTTGGCAATGGTTTGTGCCTACAGCAGAGGTGGGACCAAGTGCAAGGTAATTAGGTCACAGGGCTCCACTCATGAAGATTTATTTATTTATTCCTTTTATTTTTATGAGTACACTGTAGCTGTCTTCAGACACACCAGAAGAGGACATCAGATCTCATTGCAGATGGTTGTGAGCTACGATGTGGTTGCTGGAAATTAAACCTAGGGCCTTCGTAAGAGCAGTCGGTGCTCTTAACCGCTGAGCCATCTCTCTGGCCCTCACCATGTGATTTTTCATTGTAGTCCATGGAGGCCTGCTAAAGGATGCCAAATGCATCTCTGTGTAGTGATATAACTAAATACTCTCAGCAAAGACCAAGCAGATGGGAATATTCAGTCACAGACTTTAGCCCTCCGAAATTGTAAGCTGTATAAACCTCTTTTTCTGTACAGATTCCCGACCTCGGGTGTTTTGTTATAGTATCAGAAAACAGACTAAGAGAATGGGTAAATAGAAGAGTTAGAGTGGATAGGGCATGCGGCTGGAGGAGAGCTCACATGATAGAACCCCTCAAGGGGAGAGAGAACCGAGGGATCATGACTTCACAGAGAGTCCCAGTCCCCCAGGGCTTAGGCCCTAGAGCAGAAGTGTGGGTGCTATTGAGGGATGGCTTTGGCCAGCCAGCTTAGAGCTACAGTGGCAGCAGAGCGCCTGTAACCTTCAGAGTCATCGGCTTCTCTCCACAATACAGACCTGAGGTGACCTGAATGCAGATAGTCTTCCCTGAGTGTCTTGGGCTGTAGAACCCCAAGAGACAAGGTTTGGTTGCTTGGTCCTGTTGAGAATGGAGCTTCCCTCCACCTGAGTGAGAGAATGCAGACCAGGTTTGATGATGATGATGATGATGATGATGATGATGATGATGATTCCGAGACAGAGTCTTTCTACATAGCTGTCTGTTCTGGAACTCACTTTGTAGACCAGGCTGGCCTCCGGCTCACAGAGATCCTCCTACGTCTGCTTCCTGAGGGCTGGGATTAAATCATGCACCACCAAATCTAGCATTCTTATTACATTTTAATTAGTGTGTAGATCACCCGCTGTTACACAGGACCCTGTCTGAAAAGTCAGGAAGAAGTGGTGTGATAGGGAACTATTGAGATTTCCCGGCAGGAAATGTGCTTGCTCCCGAGACAACCAGCCCAGGTTTGAGCCCTGGAAACCACATGGCTGACAGACAGAGAGAACTGACTCACAAGATTGCCCTCTGACCTCCACATGTGTGTTATAGCACACACACAAGCTCCCATGAAATATGCACAATGGTAGTAAATGTTTTTTAAAACAAACAAACAAACAAACAAACAAAACAAAAGAGGAGGAGCCTGAGTCTAAGGGCGGATCCACTAGGAGGAGGAGCCTGAATCTAAGGGCGGATCTAGCTCTCTCTGCCCTGTTGTTTTGCAAGGGCTTGAAGAAACAAGGGGCACTCCTCCAAACCTTGGCACCCTGGCCTCTGATGTCACTCACCTATCAGGCCATGCTGACAGCGGCTGTGGTACATCCGGGAAAGCTGCAGCATATGAGTCCCAGCAGCCCCTCAGCTGACTGTAGATCACCCGGAAGCAAGCCATTTCCACTTTTCCAGGTGCCAAGCTGCTGACTTCTCTTCGAGATTGAAGACATATTTCCTGCCCTTGGTGTCCAAGTCTGCAGACATGGGGAGCAGATAGGTAAGGTCACTGAGAACTCCAGAGAGGTCTGGGTCCTCTCCCAGGGAACAGTAGTAGCTGCCACTCCCCTTACCTGGTGACTGAGACACTTGCCCCCATCAGGAAAGACTCGAAAAACCAGAAAATGAGAGTGCCAAGATGAACCATCACACTGTGTTAATATTTTCACACCACTTAACTCTCATTAAAATGTACTTTGCTGAATTTAATATGTGATTTCAAATGACACAACATATTAAGTGCTTAATATACTAGAAATTATGAAACTATTATAGTCGATGCCATATGAAATAATTAGAGTGAATTAAACTTTAGCAGCCGAGTGAAGGAAAAGCGTCAACTTACAATGTCTGCAAGTCACTTAAGCCAACGCTGTAACCCCCAAACAAATGTCCAGAAATTAGGCTCTTTAAATAAAAACTGAACTTCATGTGTACTTACACCACCAGGTCTTCTGGGCTTTGGTGACATGGAACATGGCTGCACTGGGCAGAGGGTAAGAGGCCCTGGGGTCCCCTCCCAGGGAAGAGTCATGGGCCTTACCTGACTTTGCCCCGGAGACATAACTCAAGTGGCATAAGATGTCAAGATGAGTAGGTCATCTTTATGTCAGACCAGTGCACTGAAGAGCTAAAAATAGAAGCAAGCCTTCTCAACTGGCAGGGCTGCACTTTGTGCCAGCTGTTTCCCATGCAGTTGATCACTTTGCCTTACAGCACATCTGTGCTATTAGCTGCCATTTTCTGCTGAAGAAACTCTCTCTGAACGAGAATCATCGAGGTGTTCGATCAGATATATTGTTGGCCCACATCTCCTTTGTCTGCCTGAAAACTCTCCAGACTTCTCACTGTGTGTGAGCACTAGTGTATGGACATGTGTGTGTGTGTGCGTGCTGCATATGTATGTGGAGGAAAGAAGGATGTCCCCTGTTGCTCTCCAATTCCTTTTTAAAATATTTTATTCAAGTCTATAAATGTGTGTCCGTGTGGGTGTGTGCAGGTGCTCTCAGAAGCAAGCAGAGGGCCTCACATCTCCTGGGGATGGAGTTATTGTGAGTTGCACAACTTGGGCATTGGGAGCCGAACGCTGGACCTCTGGAAGAGCAGTACTTGCTCCTAACTGCTGAGCCATCTTTCCACTTTATTCGTTTAAGGCAGAGTCTCTCACTGGACTGATTTGGCTGGATGGTCTGCCCAGCAAACTCCAGGCATCCTCCTGTTTGCATCTCCTCCATTGTGGGATTACAGACACACTCTGCCATGCCTGAATTTTTACATGGACACTGGAGATCAAACAGCAAGCTCTCTACCCGCTGAGCTGCCTCCCAGCCTTGAATATCCCTGATTTTTTATTCTTCTCCTCCTGTTCCTCCTCTTCTTTCTTCCTCCTCCTCCTCCTGTTTTTGTTTCTTACTTTTGAGACAGGGTTTCTCTGTGTAGCCCTGGCTGTCCTGGAACTCACTCTGTAGACCACCTGGCTTAGAGCTCACAGTCATCCCCCTGCCTCTGCCTCCTGAGTGCTAGGATTAAAGGCGTGTACAGCCTGCCACGCCCAGCTTATCTATTTATTTTAAAGATTTGTTTTTAGAATTATATGTATGTGTTTATGTCTATATGTGAGTGTGTACATGTGTGTGCAGGAGCCCGTGGAAGCCAGAGACGTCATCAAATCTGCTTGGTGCTGCAGTTACAGACAGTCGTGAACTGCCTGATGTCTATGCTATAACTCAGGCCTCTGCAAGAGCAGAAAGCGCTCTTTATAGCTCAGCCATCTCTCCAGCCACCACACAAAGTCTCTCTCTGAACCTGAAGCCTATTCATTGATTTAGCTGGCTGGCTGACTAATGAGTTTCACCTGTCTCCACCCATGTCCACCCTGCACGGGTTATAAATGTAAACCATCATTTCCAGCTTTTTGTTTGTTTGTTTGTTTGCTTGTTTTAGTGGATATTTTCTTTATTTTCATTTCAAATGTTTTCGCCTTTCCAGGTCTCCCCTTCAGAAACCCCCTATCCCCTCCCCCTCCCCCTGACTCTATGGGGGTGCTCCCCCATCCACCGATCCACTCCTGTCTTCTCACCCTGGCATCCCCTACACTGGGGCATCGAACATTCTCAGGCCCAAGGGCTGCTCCTCCCGCTGAGGTCCATGATGGAGACACATTTCCAACTTTTTATTCGGGTTCTGGAGACCCAAACTCAGGCCCTCATTCTTGGCTGACAGTAACTTTTTTGACTGAGTCACACCCCCAGCCCCACACATTTTTGATCCATGTGAGTCTGTTCTCTCATTCTTTTTTTTTTTTTTTT
>NC_034599.1:58007394-58032074 GCF_900095145.1 Mus pahari | reverse complement strand
GGAACTCACTTTGTAGACCAGGCTGGCCTCGAACTCAGAAATCCGCCTGCCTCTGCCTCCCGAGTGCTGGGATTAAAGGCATGCGCCACCACGCCCGGCCTGTTCTCTCATTCTTGTTTGAACTGTTTGTCATCCTGTGTCATGGTCTGATCTACTGGACAATGGAACACAAATATGTACTTGTAGTAAGGTTATAACTGTGTTCTACATTCATGGATAAAAGACTAAAACAGACATATAAGTGTGCTTCGATATTTTTCTTTATTGTATTTCTGCCAATTTAAAACACTATGAGATGGTTCTACTATGTACCCATAGGCTCATGACTGTCTTTTTTAGATACAGGATTTCTCTGTTCAACCCTGGCTGTCCTTTAACTCACTCTGTAGACCAGGCTGGCCTCAAACTCAGAAATCCGACTGCCTCTGCCTCCCAAGTGCTGGGATTAAAGGCGTGCGCCACCACTGCCCAGCGGCTTATGACTGTCTTACAGTGTAAAGTACATCCAACTTTAAAAGTCCTGATAGTCAGAGATGGTTCAGCATTTAAGAATGCTTCTTGCTTCTGAGTTTGAGGCCAGCTGGTCTACAGAGTGAGTTCCAGGACAGCCAGGGCTACACAGAGAAACCCTGTCTCTAAATAAATAAATAAATAAAGGAAGGAAGGAAGGAAGGAAGGAAGGAAGGAAGGAAGGAAGGAAGGAAAGGAAGGAAGGAAGAAAGCAAGAAAGCGGACAACTTCATGGTTGTTCACAGTTATCCAAAACTGCAGTTCCAAGGGACCCGATACCCTCTTCCTTGTTCAAAATAAGCTACACACCTCCAACATATAATGGCACAGAGTAGGCATTCTTTTTCTTAAAGGGAAGAATCGGAATGTTCATGGACGGTACCAGGGCAAGACTAGAATTCATCCGAGGGACAAGAAATCCTGCAGCCCCTTGTTGGCCTCAGACTTGGAAAGGAAGCTGCCGCAAGCTTCCTCTCACAGGCGGAATCTAGATGTTTGAAAGTGAACATATCTGGCCCAGAAGCAGAAAGGGGACTTCTGGGGAGAGGCAGGGGCCAGCACGAGGGGCTTGGGAGACAGTGAAGTGTAAGTATTGGGGTGAATGTAAGCAGGTACAATGACACACAGGCATGGAAGCATCAAGATGAACCCCATTATTTGATATACTGATGGGAAAACACAGTGATAAAATCAAGCCTGAACAAGGGGCTCTGCTGGCCAGAGTCAGTGCAGTGAGAGGAGTGGAGGGGGCACTGCCAGGCTGCCTCGGCTCCTTGGCCATCCAGACCTTCCTCTTTAGCTAGCACCTCGTGCAGCTGAAGCTAGGAGTGTGAGCAGGCAGAAGTACTCAGGGGACGATGCTGTCGCTAGTCTGGCTCCCCAGACTTAGCCTCCTCATCCACCATGATGGAGCTCCTGACACTCTTTTTTAATAGATCAATTTTGTGTTTGTTTATTTGTTTTTGTTTTTGTTTTTTTTCAGGACAAGGTTTCTCTGTGTAGCTTTGGCTGTCCTGGAATTCACTCTATATAGATCAGGCTGGCCTTGAACTCAGAGATCTGCCTGTCTCTGGGAATAAAGGTGCACACCACCACTGCCTGGCTTATTTTTAATTTTTAATTATGGGGTGGGGTATGCATGTGTAAGTGAGCTGCCCTGGGAGGCCATAAGAGAGCATTAGATGCCCCCCTGAAACTGGAGTTCCAGGCAGTTGTGAACTGTGCTGTATGGATGCTGAGAACAGAACTCAAGTCCTCTACAAAAGTAGTTTGTTCTCTTAACCACTGAGCCGTCTGTCCAACCGACCCCCTGCATTTATATTTTTTTGTGACAGCTTCCTGTGTTGTAGGCTGGCCCCTAACTCACTGTGTAGCTGGAGATGACCTGATCCTCCTTCCTGTACAGCACTCCTTGGGGTTTTGTGCATTGCGGGATATCAAACCCAGGGCTTTGATAAACGACAGAGCTACACCCCCAAACTCTCTTCTGGGACTTCCGGAGACAACAGTTCTGCTCGGAGTCGCTGTGAGGAGATCATGAAAGCCCATCTCTCCTCGCTGGCAGGACCATGGGCCAGAAGTTGGGTAGAGCAGGCTGGGCTGGGCTTGAAAGCACGTCTCTTAAGAGGTTCTTCAGAGATGCAGGGGAAAGGTGTCACCGGTCACAGGGCCGTGTCATAACCAGGCCTGTTGTGGGAAAATAGTAGGGAAGATTATTAAAGATGTAACAGCTGAATGACTGGGGGGAGGGCATCGGGGGGACGTCCCCCTCTGAACAATCTTTATCTGCCCCCACCTCCAGCAATCTAGCTATGCCTCTGTGCAGCCCTAGACTCAGCATGCCAGTCTGGCTCCTGCCTTGACTTCCGGTGTCTGCACCTAGGAATCTCCCTTCTGTCTAACAATAGGGCCCAGTATCCCTTTCTTCTTTCTCTTTTAATGTTAAAAAAAAAAAGTAGGGATGTGTGTGTGTGTGTGTGTGTGTGTGTGTACCCGAGGACGAGCGGGCACATAGTACCCATCTCTTGGGGCTGGAGTGGTGAGCTGGATTCTGGGAATTGAACTCCAGTTCATCTGGAAGAGCAGTAAGTGCTCTTAACCCCTGAGCCATCTTCCCAGCTCCTCCCCCTCCCTCTCACAAATGACAATATCACGTTGCTGTTTACAGTGCTGGCAAATGCAGCCTGAGCTGACAACACTCTCACTGCTAAATTTGGGTTCCGGGAGAAAGCTAAGGAATTGACCACACTGACGTGCATGTTCCGAGAAAGGGCCATCTCCTCACTTCCTTCCTTCCTGTTCTGATGGTGCTCTCTGGTGACTCTCTTTACCCGCCTATCTAATACTCCCGCCCTCTTCCCTTTTGTTTTAAACATTCCTCACTAACAACTCTTCTCCTTATTGCAATAGCCTGAGTCAAATCTCAAGCCTGGAACGCTTATTCCTCATAGTTTCTAGAGGTCCTTGTAGATGTCAGTTGAATGGGGAATTTGCCTGGAGTCCTAGGTTCCAGTTCTTTCTTACTTGTGTCTGGCTTCCCTTTCTAGCAAGTTCCAGTTCAGGTCCCAGAGAGTGACAGAGGGAAGGTGGGGCCCAGGGAGCAGCTGTACCTTTCGCACGCTGCCACCAGAGGGCGGCGGCTCCGCGCAGGAGTCCACTCGCTGTTGTGGCTGGCATTGGTCGCCTGCAAGCGAGCGAGCTCGGGGTGCGACGCCCTCCAGGAGCCTCCTGCTGCTCTGCACACCGCCAGCCCTGCTCTCCAGAGGCCCTTGAGTGGGTGGGAACAGCCTTCCGAGGCCAACCTCCTGTCTCTGCTGCTAGCGCCAGTCGTGACAACTCCCCTTCTCTAGCCTCGCCTATCTAGGTGGAAAAGACTTCGAAGGGTCCCGATTCAGAGGGAAATGGGGGTAGGGGGAACACAGAGCTTCGGAACCACTAGCGTCGCTAAGTGGACCAGCCGGCAGAAAGATGGGGACCAGGGAACATGAAGGAAAGATGTTATTTGCCGGCCTGAACGGTGGATCAGAACTGAAACTGGGATTTTTCCGCGGCCCAACTCCTAGCTCTTGGGCTGGAACAGTCTGGATTAGAGGAGGTTTCCTACCATGGAGTGGGGAGGACAACAAAACAAACAGCCAGCCACTGCCAGAGAAAGGGGCCCCTCTGGATAATCAGCCCCACACCAAGTGCTTGCTTAAAGAACTCCAGCTGGGGAGTTTATTTACTTGTGAGGATGGTGGCATTTGCTTGAAAGTGCCTCTGTCCCCAGACACATTTTAAAACGTTAAGCAGAGAGCTCAACTTCAGAGCCAGCTCTGGCAATTAGATTAACCTTGCAAGGGGGGTGGGGGGGAAGGTTTCATTTTCTGTGTGTGGTTCAAATTCTTCAACACTAACATGTGTAATACCAGAAAGCAATCATTCACTTCAGCTGGCAAAAACGATACAAAAAATGCAAAACAAATAACAAAACAGGAAAGGAACAAATGAAAATCTGAAAACCACACTCACAAATAAAACCTCAAATAACAGTAACTTAAAGTCGAACGACAAAGCCAAGTACAGTGGCGCATGTCTATAATCCCAGCACTCTGGAGGCAGAGGCAGGTGGATCTCTGAGTTTGAGGCCAGCCAGGGCTACACAGAGAAACAACAAACAAACAAAAGACAGAAAACTAACAAAAATCTCCCCAAACCCAAATGAAACCAAAAAATCACCTCCTTCAAGAAATGGGAACCAGGACCTGGAGAGGTGGCTCTGTAGTTGAGAGCACTGGCTGCTCTTGCAGAGGACCTGGATTAGATTCCCAGCAACCACTGGGCAACTCACAACTTCAGCTCTAGGGGTTCCTACGTGTATCCTCTTCTGGCCTCACCAAGCAACTGCACGCACATGATTCAAGGGCAAAACACTCATCCACAATTTAAAAAAAAAAAAAAAATGCTTTTAAGAAAGAATTGGAAGCTGGGCAGTGGTAGCGCATACCTTTAATCCCAGCACTTGAGAGGCAGAGGCAGGTGGATCTCTGTGAGTTTGAAGCCAGCCTGGTCTACAAAGCGAGTTTCAGGACAGCCAAGACTACACAGAGAAACCCTGTCTCAACCTTAACCCCACCAAAAAAAGAAAAAACCAAAGAAAAGAAAGAATAAAAACTACAGAAAATGTTCCCGGATGCCTCCTCGCCTCACAAACATTGGTGCTGTTCAGCAATGTATGTAACAGCAATAGCAGACATTCCAGAAGTGTTAGCTAATTTTATATGGCAAGAACCCAGTCCCAAACTGTACAGATCGGCCACTTATGCAACTTTCCAGTCAACTGTTCTTCCAAAATGGTATTTTTACTGATTGCACGATATTTCATTCCATTTTAGTACAATTTATTTAAGTTACCCCTGCTGTGGAGCCTTTAAATTGTTTCCAGTTTTTGCTGTTAAAATAACAGTGAGATTAACATCTTTAAACATCTACCCTTGTCAGCATTTCTGATTATTTCCTTAGGCAGATTTTTTTTTAGAGGTAGGATTACTGGGACAAAAGGCACAAATATTTTTCAGGCTTTTGAGTCAGGTTACAGAATTGCTTCCCAGAGAGATCTTGCCAATTCCCCCTCCCACCTGCAGTGTGAGAGAGTGCCCTCCACACAGCACACAAAGGAGGGATCTCTTGGGGAGGGGTGGGGCAGAGAGAGTGTGCATTTTAGGAGAGAGGGGACCTGTGGGAAGAATAAAGGAAACTGCAAGGATTTATGGAGTGTGATGAGGTTCTTGTTTGTTTTGATAGTTTAAATTTTTTATTTATGTATATGTATGTGTGTATGTGCATCTGCATGAGTTTCTGTGCACTACCTGCTTGCAGAAGCTATGCAGGCCAAGAGAGGGTGTCTGATTCTTTGGAACTGGAGTTACAGGCAATTGTAAGACATCATGTGGGTCCTGAGCACTGGACTTAAGTCCTCAGCATGGTCAATAAATGCTCTTAACCAGCAAGCTGCTCTCCAGCCCCAAGGTACAAGAGAGAACTTTCTTTTCTGTCTTTGTGTGCACACTTTGTGTGTGTGTGTGTGTGTGTGTGTGTGTGTTGTTGTTGTTGTTGTTGTTATTCTTGAGATGGTGTCTCACTCTGCCACTCTGGCTGGCCTGGAAGCCACAGAGACCCACCTGCCTCTAGAGTGCTGGGATTCAATGACTGCATCACCACACCGGGAGAAGTATGGTGGTTTTAACTGTTGACTTGATGCAAGCTCGAATCATCTAGGAAAGGCGTCTCAGTGAGGGATTGTCTATGAGGGATTGTCTAGACTAGCTTAGCCTATGGGCATGTCTATAGAGTGGCGGTTCTCAACCTTGGGTGGCAACTCCTTGGCAAACCTCTATCTCCAAAAAAATTTACATTACAATTCATTATAGTAGCAAAATCACAGTTGTGAAGTATCAATAAAAATAATTTTATTGCCGGGCGTGGTGGCGCATGCCTTTAATCCCAGCACTCGGGAGTTCGAGGCCAGCCTGGTCTACAGAGTGAGTTCCAGGTCAGCCAGGGCTATACAGAAAAACCCTGTCTCGAAAAACCAAAAAATAAATAAATAAATAAATAAATAAATAAATAAATAAATAAATAAAAAAAAATAATAATAATTTTATTGATTGGGGGGGTCACCACATCATGAGGAACTGTTTCGAAGGATTACGGCATTAGGAGGGTTGAGAACCACTGCTGTAGGGGATTGAGTTTGACTGCCTTCCGTAAGTGGGGGGATCCAGCCTGTCAGTGGGAACCAGGACACCTCCCCCACCCTCTGGCCTCCCCAGCCCCCCACCCCCAGCCCCACCCCCAACCCCCCTTTTGGGCTCCAGGGTGTTTAGGAATGTTAGGTTTAGGATGTTAGGTGCCATGCACTAAGCACCTTCATTGTGCCTCCACTCCTGTGAGGATGTGATGCGAATAGATGTTCCGAGTTCCTGCATCACTTCCCATGGGGCTGCACCCTGGCCTTGTGAGCTGAAGCAAGCCCATTCATTCCCTCTAAGCTGCTTTTCCTCAGGGTATTGATCACAACAACAGAACTGAACTAGATGCTCGTTTCCTCTGGCTTTAAGGACGGAGATTCCCTATTCCAAGACTGCTGGAAAGAGGTGTGCTTAGGTGTGGATTTAAAGTCAGTGTAAGTGAGGAGGTAGGACTCAGAGGCTGGTCCCTCTGAGAGTAAGAGCCCATTGAGGCCAGTAACCTTCAGACTTGGGGTTTGCACCCCGCAAGGTCAAAGACAAGCTTTCTCTTCAGTATGCAAGCATCTAAGGCACAGATGAACGTCAACCAACTCTTTCAAGGCATGTGGTAAGCAGTCAGAAATACCGGGGGTGGGACAGTTTATTGTAGTGACAAGGCTATGTACTTCTACAGACGACCACACTTGCCAAGCCAGCACTTCCTAGCTTACATAAGCTGTTCTGAAAGGTTACTGTAAGAGAGCTGCCAGATCTTTACTGAAGCCAATGTATGCCATTCGGATACTATTCAGGCAAGGCAATGCTCGAAGGCACAGCATTCATTTACCCTGAAAGGAGACACAACAACCCTAAACAAGGTGTCAGTTTTGGTTTTAGAAACACATGCTCACCGCTCAGGTCTGTCCCAGGAACTCCATACTGCCATGTATGATTGTGTGAAGGTTGTCTGATTACCTCAAATGACAAGAGCCAGCAGCTGAGAAAGTTATGATCTGAAAGCATCTTGGTGAACTAGGAGAGGTGTCCTGACTTGAAGGTCACAGAGCAAAACCTCAACGCAAATATGACACATAACACAGAAAATGTAGATTCTCCCTAAGTGTTAGAACAAAATGAGGACTGGTGAGATGGCTCAGCGGGTAAGAGCACTGACTGCTCTTCTGAAGGTCCTGAGTTCGATTCCCAGCAACCACACGGTAGCTCACAACCATCAGTAATGAGAACTGACGCCCTTTTCTGGTGTGTCTGAAGACAGCTACAGTGTACTTATGTATAATAATAAATAAATCTTTGGGCAAGCAGGGACTGAGGGAATGGGGCTGACCAGAGTGAGCAGAGGTCCTAAAAATTCAATTCCCAACAACCACATGAAGGCTCACAACCATCTATCTGTACAGCTACAGTGTACTCACATACATAAAATAAATAAATAAATCTTAAAAAAAAAAAAGAACAAAATAAGGAACCCAGCTCCTGCTATCAGTTAATGTAGAGTAATGGAAGCTTTAGACAAAGATGTGAAGGAAGAGAAGTCTGATGAGCTACAGGAGGAGGAATAGATTGTCATGTGGTTGCTGGGAATTGAACTCAGGACCTCTGGAAGAGCAGTCGGTGATCTTAACTGCTGAGCCATCTCTCCAGCCCCGATAACTTTTTAAAAAAGATTTATTATATGTATATGAATATTTGGCCTGAAGGTACATCTGTGCACGTGGTGTGTGCCTGGTACTAGAAGTCAGAAAAGGACGTCAGGTCTCCTAGAACAAGAGTTACTGATGGTTGTGAGCGAGCCTGTGAGTGCTGAGAATTGAATCCAGGTCCTCTGTAAGAGCAGCCAGTACTTGGAACTTCTGAATCACCTTTCCAGCCCAAGAAAACTTTCTCTTTTAACTATTTATTTATTTATGTATTTAATATAAATGAATACAATGTTGCTGTTGTCAAACACTACAGATGCCGCAGAAGAGGGAATTGGATCCCATTACAGATGGTTGTGAGTCACCATGTGGTTGCTGGGAATTGAACTCAGGACCTCTTGAAGAGCAGTCAGTGTTCCTAACCACTGAAACACCTTTCCAGGAAAATGAAACTTTTAAAAACATTCGTGTGTGTGTCTGTGTGTGTATGTGTGTGTATGTATGTGTGTATGTGTCTGTGTGTGTCTGTGTGTGTATGTGTCTGTGTGTGTGTCTGTGTGTGTCTGTGTGTGTGTATGTTTGTGTGTCTGTGTGTGTCTGTGTCTGTGTGTGTCCGTGTGTGTGTCTGTGCACATGTGCACATATGCATGCATCATGGCACATATATGTAGATCAGGGGACAACTTGTAGAAGATCAGACAATAGGAATTTCCAACATTGAAAAATAAATTAACAAATAGCAACAAAAATAAGTTCCCCAGACCAAACTGAACAATAGACTTGACTACTGCAGAGCTATGAGAGTAGAGAATACTGGGACATGGATGGTGGCGATGACAGGGGAAGGAAAAGGAGCCAGAAAAGGGAAAGAAACAGGAACTGGGACAAGAGGCTATTTGAGGACCTGCAAGAGGGCTTGGTGGGGAAAAAGGGCTTGCCACAAAGGCCTGATGACTGAGTCTGCCCTTTAGGACCCAAGTAAAAAAGTATAAGGCTAGAACTAACTCCTCTGGCTCCACACCTGTACCTCTGGCATGTATGGGCAAGCATATGTACATGTATATATACACCATATGTGCATACACACATTACTCAATCAATAAATACATTTTAAAATGAAAAGATTTGAAGAAATAGTTATTGAGACTATCCCCTAAATTAACGTCAGACACCAAAATATAGGTCTAAAACAAACAAACAAACAAACAGTAAGAGGCTGGGTGTGGTGGCACACACCTTTCATTTCAGCACTTCGTAGGCAGAGGCAGGCAGATCTCTGAGTTCCAAGCTTGCCTGATCTACACAGTGAGTTCCAGGGCAGCCAGGGCTACATAAAAAGACCTTATCTCTGTTTGGTGAGTCTCTTGAGATGTGGCCTTGGAGGAGGTCAGTCACTGGAGGCAGGCTATGAGAGTTTAAAGGCCTTACCATTTCTCCAGTCACTCTCTACACTTGTGTTTGCTGTTTCAATGTGTGCCCTTAGTCTCTGCTCTAGCCACCATGCTAGCTGCCCCCCACTCTACCATCTTGGACTCTAATGCCCCCCTCCTACCCACCCACCCACCCCCAGAACCACAAGCCCAACTAAACTCTTCTTTAGGTTGCTTCGGTGATGTTTTATGACAGCAACAGAAACATAACTAGACAGAGTGGCCCAGTACCAGAGATGCCCCGTATGCAAGAGTCTCTAGTTACTCCCAGCACGACAAAAAGAAGGAAGGAGGGAAGGAGAGAGGCAGGGAGGAAGGAGACTAAGAAAAAGGACACACTAGCTAGACAGGACAGTCCACGGCCAGACCAGACAGATGGACTGAGGCAGATAGTCTCAACTGCTCAAACAAAGGCAGGAGGCTCATGAATTTGAGGCCAAGACTGGGTGTACTGGCTAGTTTTGTGTCAATTTGACACAAGCTGGAGTTATTACAGAATAAGGAGCTTCAGTTGGGGAAATTTCTCCATGAGATCCAGCTGTGGGGCATTTTCTCAACTAGTGATCAAGGGGGCCTCTTGTGGGTGGTGCCATCTCTGGGCTGGTAGTCTTGGGTTCTATAAGAGAGCAGGCTGAGCAAGCCATGGGAAGCAAGCCAGTAAAGAACATCCCTCCATGGCCTCTGCATCAGCTCCTGCTCTCTGACCTGCTTGAGTTCCAGTCCTGACATCCTTTGGTGATCAACAGCAATGTGGAAGTGTAAGCTGAATAAACCCTTCCCTCCGCAACTCGCTTCTTGGTCATGATGTTTGTGCAGGAATAGAAACTCCAACGAAGACACTGGGCAACACAGAAAGACTTATTCTCAACACCCAAAGTAACAAAGAACAAAAGGAAAGTTATAGGAAATAATAATAAATATGGCTAGCTTTAATTCAACTATTCTAACAATTATGTGAAATGTCAACCAGTCTAAATGAAAGTGAAATAATGCCCATTTATATGTCATCTGACACTTTATTTGGGTTTTTTTTTAACAGTTATTTAGTTTTTATTCATAACCATAAACTTAACTCTGCAATCCAGCTAGACTTGGAGGGGAATGAGGAAAATATGAAACCCCAAGAACTTCAGTGAGAGCAGAGATTACAGGGCATTGCAAGCAGATGGGGTGGGGCTCTCTCCTTAGCAGTAGAACGGATGGTCCAGTGGGCAAGATGCCTGTAAGTCAAGTCCAAAGCATTAGTGTGGTCCATAGTTGGAAATGGTGATTCCTGGACCCCAAATGCTCCACAGCTTCCACAATGTTCATGCCTTCAATATGGCTGCCATCCCGCCCTCCCCGAGGTCTTGGCAGTGCAGATAAAACGGGGAACCCTTTGTGTTTGGTCCAGCCAAGGACAAGATGTCAGGACCTGAATGCTTCAGAATAAGGTTCTCACCCTTAAACCTCTCTCTGTAGATGGGACCTGCTGCCTGTGCCATTTTGGTATGTGAAGTCAGCACCCCGGCACACACAAATCCTGGAATGATCCTGCGATGGGAGGAACCCTTAGAACCAAATACTTTCTCGAGAGTGCTCAGAGCATGTGTATTTTTCTGCTGTCTTTGGAACTTTGTCTGCAAACAGTTGGGAGGAGACTCTGCCCAAAGGCGTGACATAGGCAGAGATGTTAAAGTATCGTGGTTGAGTGAACTGTGACCGCAGCAAGTGGGACAGCATCACCTGCAAAGCTGACACATGCTTCAAGTGTGGACATATAGAGACTTCTAACACTGAAAGTGGGAGCTGGCTGTGCTAACATCAGACAGAGCAGGTTTCAGGACAAGAATGGTTATCAAAGACACAACGGGCATTACGTGGTGATCAAAGGGTGAACTCTTCAGGGAGACACAAAAACACTTCATGCGTATGTCACAGAAACAGTGTCAAAATACAGGAGGCAAAAGCCGAAAGCCGCAAACACAGGGAATGGCCCAGGATCAAGGCTGGAGACGCCAGCTTCCTTCTAACAGCACAGATCCAGCAGGGCTGGAGAGATGGCTGGGTGGTTTAGAGCACAGACCTGAGTCCTGGTCCCAGCACCCACATAGCCACCTGTAACACCAGTTCCAGGAGATCTAACACTGTCATCTGGCCTCTGAAGGCACCAGACATGCAAACATGTATGAAGGCAAGCACGGTGGACTGTCTGGTTGTGTGTGTCAACTTTACAGAAGCTGGCATTATCACAGAGAAAGGAGCCTCCCTTGAGGAAATGCCTCCACGAGATTCAGTTGTAAGGCATTTTCTCAATTAGTTATGGGTGTGTGTGTGAGAGGGCCCAGGCCATTGTGGGTAGCGCCATCCCTGGGCTGGTAGACTTGGGTTCTATAAGAAAGCAAATTGAGCAAGCAAGAGGAAACAAGCCAGTAAGCAACATTCCCCCCATGGCCTCTGCATCAGCTCCTGGTTCCTGACCTGCTTGAATTCCAGTCCTGACTTCCTTTGGTGATGAACAGCAAAGTGGAAGTGTAAGCCGAATAAACCCTTTCTTTCCCAACTTGCTTCTTGGTTGTGATATTTTGTGCAGGAATAGAAACCCTGACTAAGGCACATGAAGTACACATGATTTTTTTTTTTTTTAATTAAAACAAAACAAAACCCAACAGATCCAGCAGCCAGCTAATCGGCAAGGACACAGCTGAACTCAACACCATCATCAATCAAGCAGACATCTGTAGACAACTCTATCCAGCAACCATGTAATAGACATTTTGCTTAAGCAAAATGGACTGTTTGCCCATACAGGCTACAATCAGGGCTATAAAACACATCTAACACATTTCAAAGCATTCAAATCAGAGTGTCTGCTTTCTGAACGTGACGGAGTTCCACAGAGAGAGAGCCAGGAAATTCACAGATACTCGAAGTTAAACAGCAGATTTTGAAATAAAGCCTGAATTAAAAGAAGAAATCTCAAGTGTAATTAGAAAATATTTGCAACTGAGAGAAAATAAAAACAAAACGTATGAAGATTTGTGAGCTGTTCCAGGAGCTGTGCTTACGGGGAGATTTACAACACGCGAATGCAGGCGTTTGGAAAGAAGAAAGCTTAAACCAATAATTCAAGCTTTTCTCTTAGGAAGGGGGTTGGGGAGGCAGACTGGACTGGACAGACAGGGACAGATAGATTCAGAGTGGTGGGGGTGGGGATTACACACAGGAAGGGGGCGGGGCAAAATAAATGCAAGATAAGGGAATCTGACTGAGGAGATGACTCACAGGTAAAGGTCTTTCCTTGCCTGAGGTCAGGTGATCTGGATTCAATCCCTAGTTCCCATATAAAGGTAGAAGAGAGTTGCCTCCACCAAGCTGTCCTCTGACCTCCACAGGTATGCTGTGGCGTTTGAATGACAGTCTTCCCTTTCAGGCTCAGGCATTTGAACACCTGGCCCCATGTCAATGGTGCTAATGGGGCTTAGGGGCTGCAGCCTTGCTCTGGAGGCTTAGGGGATGGTGTCAAGGCAGGTAGGTTGTTCTCTGCCCCCTGCAATGTAAATCTGTGCACAACCACACATTCTATAAAACTATAGACAAAGAAACCATTTAAGGGTAAAACAAAGAAGAAAATGCAAATATCCCAGGTGCCAAAGTCATTTGTAATCCCCATGACTATTTGTAGTACTGCCATTGGGGGAAGGAGGGGGACTAGCCACTAGCTGGGGAGGATTAATGAACCCTGATGTCAAATGCCAAGACCCCCTAACTAATACGTGGAATGGTTCAGATCCCATTTAATATGGGGGAGAGGTTCTGTTTGTGTGTTTTCACAAAAAGAAGATGGAGCCTGATGGCTGTCTGAAAGATTGGTTCATCAAGTAGACACAGATCCTGAGTCTTCTAGTAAGTATGATTTCAATTATGAAGATGACTAAAAATCTTTATCAGCCAGCTGAGTTGACTTGGAGCATAGCCTCCAGTATTACCTGAGAAGTAACAGTTTTTTCTGCTGATTCTCAAAGCCACCTCCCCCCACACCAGCAGGCCAGGCCTTGTGTCTGATTGTTGGTAATTGAGTGCTTGGGACATCCCCCACCCCCACCCCCGAAGACAACCTTAATCCTGTTTGCTCTTAACTCTTGACTTTGTATTTTAAGCAGATTGGTCATTTTCACATGGGATTGTCTTTGGCAAGCTCAGTCATTCACCATGGCAGTTATTCATCGCTATGAAGAAATGCATTGAATGCGTATTGTGGCTTTGGTCTGAATGGGAAAAAGGTGTGCTATGAGGGCTGGCAGTCAAAGACGGGACATGATGTTCTGTGACTCTTATCAACCTAAGACAGAGGCATGTGCCAAGAGGCCATGTTTGTCCATAATAAACACTAAAAACGCTGTTTGTGCAAATAAACACAAGCAAGCTGTGGGTGTCCTCCAGGACTGGTAAGAGAGAGTATAGACACAGACCTAAGCCAGACGCAGTCGCCAGCCACCATAATTCCCAGGCGGGACTATGGAGCATAAGTAAATCTTATGCCCCAGTCCAGCTAATTTTTAATAAATGAAGAGGGAGGAACTGTGTCCTTCCCCCAGCCTTGAGGGAGCTAAGTCAGAGCTTGTTTTGACACAGTTGCCTAGCCCACTGAGAGTGGGGTCTTCTGACCTAGGTACTGTCCTGCCATGTCTGCAGCTTCCTGCAAGAAGCCACTACCTGCTGAGCAGCTGAGCCCGGTTTCCTGAGAAGATCCTGGCAAAGTGGGGGATGGATTTCCCTCCTTTAAATTCAGACTTAAGAATGAAACATTGGGCCTTGATTGGAAACTTTGTCTTGGCCCTCATTCCTCTTTCATCCGTCCTTCCCACCCATCCCCAGCTTTCTTTCCAGGTACCCACTTCCCCGTGGCCGATGGTGGCTACAATCAGGTTTATTCTGGCAACTCTGATGAGGGCCTGGGAAAAAATGCTTCACTATTAGATTGCAGGAAATATGTGACTTACACTCTCGGATTTATAAAACAATTGCCTGTGTTACTTTTGTATTGCCTTGCGAAGCATCAAGACCACCGCAACTTGAAAAGAAAGCATTTAATTTGGGGCTCACGGTTTGAGAGGGTTAGAGAGTCCACGACCACCATGGCGGGCGGGCAGGCAAGCATGGCACTGGAGCAGTAGCTGAGAGCTCACATCTGATTGGCAAGCATAAGGCAGAAAGAGAGCTAACTTGGAATAGAATGGGATTTTTCAAAACTCAAAGCCCATTCCCAGTGACTCCAACAAGGCTAAACCTAACCCTCCCCACACAGTTCTACCAACTGTGGACTAAGCATTTAAATACGCGAAAATACACGAGTCTACAGGAGCACTCCCATTCAAACCACCATGGGTGTTTTTCATTTATTCCCATTGTGTACGTTATTTCTGGGCCACCGCAGAGACAGCTCATCAGTTAAGGATGCTTACTTCTCTTCCAGAAGACCAGAGTTATTTTCCAGGCTCCCACCTTGGGCAACTCATATCCACCTGTTACTACACCAGCTGCAGGGAACCTGATGCCTTCTTCTGGCCTCCACCAACACCTGCTTGTAAGTACGCACACACATATAAATAAATAATAAAATAAATCTTAAACTTAAAAGAAAAATTTTATGTTGTGTGTATGGGTATTTTTGTCTGCATGTATGTCTGTATGCGTGCCTAGTGTCTGTAGTAGACAGAAGATAGCATTGAATTCCCTGGAACTGGAGTTACAGACAGCTGTGAGCTACCACGTGAGTTCTGAGAATCAAATCCTGGTCCTTTACCAGAGCAGCAAGTGCTCTTAACTAGTGAGCCATCTCTCCCAGGCCCAATAAAATAAATTTTTTTTAAAAGTTATTTTAACACTTTTCCCTGGTTGGATTATATAAATGTAAACAATTCAGTATTAAAGCTGTGGGAGACTATAAATGCAAACTAAGTCCCTTATCTGTCCCTGTCCTCAAACCACTTATGATTTCTTCTAGGAAGCAGCTGTGGCTAGTTTCCTGTGTATTCTTCTAGGGATATTCTATACACACACACACACACACACACACACACACACGATGACAAGTTCTCCTGACTTAGCCAAGTAGGATCTCCCTGCTAAGAGATCTGAAGGTAGGTAGGTATTCAAGGTGAGAGCAGCCACATGATACCCTTCTTGCCAAGACTCTGGCTAATTATGCCCGTTGGTCATAGGTGACCTGCTCCACAGTCACACTCACACTTGAAGTACAAAAACGAAAAAGCAGGAAGGTCAAGGGCAAGAATGACTGGGCTGAGACACAAGGGTTCTCAGGTGTCTCCTGCTGTCTCCTAGTTACATCCAGTGACCACAGTGGCGTCATGGGGCCAGATGGAGAGAGCTGGGGAAGTGGAGTATTTTATCTGGACTCACTGCTACTCCAAACAACATTTTTCTAGTAAAGAGTGACAGTAAATACATGCGCACTCCATTTACCCATTTTATTTCTTGAAGTGCACCCCTCCAGTGTCAGTCAGGTCCCTTTACTCCCTTTTAATCAGATAAGAACATGGTGCCTATATTTGTGGTACAGATCGATTTATTTATTTATTTATTTATTTATTTATTTATTTATTTATTTATTTCTTGTGATAGGGTATCTCTGTGTCGCCCTGGCTGACATGGAACTCACTCTGTAGACCAGGCTGGCTTTGAACTCAGAGATCTGCCTGCCTCTGCCTCCCGAATGATGGGATTAAAGGTGTGCGCCACCACCCAGCTTGTTTCCAGTTTTCTAAACGCATGTTGCTGTTTAAGCGGGACACAAAGCTACCCAGGCTAAAACTGCATCTCCAAGCGCGCTCTCAGTTAGGTGTGAGCCCATGTGGCTGGGCTCTGGCCTGGGGGTCCAGAGGAAAGGAAGATGATACCCCTGTCTCTGTAAAGCACACTGTGTGCCTTCCTCTCTCTCAGCGTCTTCTTCCTTTAGTTGTTCAAAGTCAAATAGATTCAGTTTTATTCCACGGAAGTCTACATCAATGGGACTCACTTTGTTTCTGAACTCAGTGGCTTTTTCTCCTTAAATAAAACACAGAATCTCAGCTTTGATGATGCTCTTTCCACAAATGACACCACCATTGGCCTTTTCTTTGTAGTTAAGAGGAGTTGACTCTTTTCTCACTTCCATGGGCATGAGCACACGCACACAAATACACACACAGGGGGGTGGGAGGAGAGGGAAGGAGGGAGATTAAAGAGTAAATCTTAAAAAGGGGGCTGGGGGCGTGACTTTGAAAAAGTGTGAGTGACCCAAGTAAGCACAAAGATTCATCAAATACTCACAATCCGATCGCCATAAGTCTATACGTTTCTTTTATTTTTCCCAGTGCAGGACTAGTTTCATCAAAACATCAGCACTTACAGGAAGAAGCCACTCATGGCTTCTCAGTCCTGTGACAGAGGATGATAAATGGACCTGTGACAGCGCACAAGTGCCCCTTGACATCAAACCCCCATTTGTTTATAATGTAGGGCAGCTGACCTACAGCCACCTCTGCCTTCTGCATGAAGTCTGTGTATGAGTGTCTGTGTGTCAGTGTGTGTGTGCAGCTGACCTACAGCTACCTCTGCCTTCTGCATGCAGTCTGTGTGTATGTGTGTGCGTGTGTGTGTGTGTGTGTGTGTGTGAGAGAGAGAGAGAGAGAGAGAGAGAGAGAGAGAGAGAGAGAGAGAGAGAGAGAGAGAGAACAGGAGCAAGCAGGAGTTCCACAGGCACAGGGCAGGAGGTGGCTGAACTCCAGGAGAGACTCCACAGCTGGCATGACATGTCACCTGATGCTCATTACACCCGCACAGCTTGAAAGCTCTTTGAATTACCAAAGTTAGCTCCAGCCACTGGAGGAGGCCATGTTCCTAGGAAATACAATGGAAAGAAGTCAGTCTGGGGGATGTAGCCAAGTGAAAAAGCATGCTTGCATGATTTAACATGCAAGATCCTGGATTTACATACGCACAAAGTATTAAGAGGTATTTTGAGAATGGTAGGTCTGAGATGGTGGTGATAAGCACCAATCCTTAGTAAGAAGTATTAGCGACAATCGCTCCCTTAGAAAGTGTGTGTATAGCAATGTCTCTCTCAGCTTCTCTGTACTTACTCATTTGGATTTCTTTTCTTTTCTATTCTTCCTTTCCTTTCCTTTCCTTTCCTTTCCTTTCCTTTCCTTTCCTTTCCTTTCCTATTCTTTCCTGTCCTATTTTTTTTCTTTCCTTTCCTTTCCTTTCCTTTCTTTTCCTTTCCTTTCCTTTTTTTTTTTTGAGACCCGTTTGAGTACCTCTGGTTGGCCTGCACAGCAATTAGCTTGCATTTACTTCTAAGTGCTGGGAGGCCTGGCTTTATCTACTTTTGATTTTTATAAAAGCGCATGTATTTTCCATTATGGTGGTGCATGCCTTTAATGCCAGTTCTTGGGATGCATAATCAGGCAGATTTCTGAGTTTCAGGCCACCCTGCCCTACATAGCAAGTCCTAGGCTAGCCCGTCTACACAGTGAGACTTTCTCAAAGGAAGGAAATCGTTAGTGTGTGTGGCGGTCTGAGGACATGCAGGAATCGCTTCTCTCCTCCCATCATGGGTTCCTGGGATAGAACTCAGGTCATAAGGCTTATGACCTGCTAAGCTGTCCACATACAAACTTTTCATATTTTTTTTTCTTTTAAAGATTTATTTATTTATTATATGTAAGTACACTGTAGCTGTCTTCAGACACTCCAGAAGAGGGCATCAGATCTTGTTATGGATGGTTATGAGCCACCATGTGGTTGCTGGGATTTGAACTTCCGGACCGTCGGAAGAGCAGTCGGGTGCTCTTACCCACTGAGCCATCTCACCAGCCCCAACTTTTCATATTTTTGAGACAAGTTCTCACTTTATAGTTCAGGCTGGTTTTAGACTTAACTGTATAGCCCAGACTAGACTCCAACATGCATTCCCCCTGCCTCAGCATCCTGAATGCTGAGATTACAGGCATGTACCACCACACCCAGCCTGAAATGTCTGAATAAATACATTTATCTGACTTTGAAGGGCCTCAGGGAACCAGCGGTAGGAAGGCAGTATTTGCATTTTAAGAGCTGGAAAGCCTCCAGCTGACTGCTTGGGTTTATGTCTGGATGGCCCGGCCACTTGGGAACTGTGCCATTCCACAAGTGACTTACCTGTTCTTAGCTTCTCTGTCCTCATCGTTAAAGTGAAAATAATAGTACACATTTTATTACTGGGAGGAGGCTGGGCCAGCCTTTCAGTGACCAGAGCATCTGTAATGTTCAAAGGGTGTGGGCAGCCAGGGAGAATTATCCAACTAATAGTATAATTACCTTATTACGTTAATAGTATCTACTTCAAAGAAATATTGGGAGGAAGGTACACGCAGAGGAATCACGGCAGAGGCCGGTAGTGCGTGCTGTCAACATTATTCAGGTCCCTATTTTGCAAATGAGGAAATCAAACCCCTGATGCAGAACATGAAGCTAGTGGGTGGCAGGGCTGGCCCTGGAGTCCAGGCGGGTCCAGTATCCTCCAGCTGCCCAGCTGGGATGCAGACAACCCCCGCCCCCGCCAGAAGGCACCCTGGGAACGGAAAGCTGGCCGCCCTCCAAGTTCTAGGGCGCCCTGGAGCTGAGTCCTGCTGCCCCTCCCCCACTCGGGAACAAAGTGCACTTCTGCAGTTGGGGGAACATTCCAGCAAACCGAAAGCACTGCGGTGGTGACCCTGTGGCTGCTTCCCGCAAAGGGGCTCGAGAACATCGTGGGCCCTAGACCGGGCTTCGGGGACCGCCCGCGCCGGCCGGGGTGTGCGACCGCAGTTGCACGCAAGGAAACCTCTGCCGGCTTAGCGATGCTTGGCCAGGACAGGCGCCCCGCCAAGCAAGAGCACAGCTCGCTCCCGCTCTCCCTGCGGCTCCTAGCTCTTCCTGTTCTGGAAGATAAGGAAAAGGAGAGCCTGCAGAGTGAGCTCCTGTGATCCCACTGTAGACGACAGTCTTTCGTTTTGGTTGTACGCTCCCCATCCCCACACTTTGCCCAGTATTTGCACGCAGAGCCACATGGATTAACAATAGGGTCCTACCACTGTACAGTTGATATTTAACCCACTTTTCAGAGTTTTAGGTTCACAGAAACTTGTAGGATTCCCTTTCGGGCCTCTTTCCCAGCATCCCCAGTTTCTCTGGTTTGGCCCTTTGCATTTCTAACCCCGGATCCACAGAAGCCCTGTATTTCTATTCACTACTCAGTTGAAGGGCCAACCTGTACTGGAAAGGCATTGGCTTTTGGCAAAGGCAGCCGGCACTGCAGAATCCTGCTCCGTTTTCAGCCTGTGCTGGTTAATGTTAACTGTCGATTTGGTAAGCTCTAGAGTTACCCCAAGATGGGCCTCTGGGCAAGCCTGTGGGGACTTATCTTGACTTTTTAAATGGAGGTGGGAAGACTCACCCACTGTGGGCAGAACCATTCCCAGGGCTACGATCTTGGACCCGGTACGTGGATAGCCAGAGCTGGGCAGCAGATGAGTTGACTTCTCCACCTTGAACTGTGGCAAAAATGTACCCTTTCCCTCTCAAATTGCTTTCATCAGGGAGAAAAATAAGACACAGCCCCAGAGCAGCACTGTGGTTTTCTAGTTTTGTTTGTTTTGATTTCTTTATGTTTTCATCTCTGTTTTTGTTTATTCCACAATGCCCTATGTGAATTTTTCAGAATGGCTCCCTTCACTAAGCAGTATGTTCTTAAGTTTCTTTCATGATTTTTTTTCATAGCTGAGAGCTCATTTATTGTTTAAGTCTGCTTAATTATATCCCATAGTATTGTTGCACTGTTGAACCTCAGTTTACTGATTCACCTTTTGAATTGTCTACAAATGTTCAAAATTATGGTATCTTTGTTAATTTTGATTTTTTTTTAACTAAATTTATGTGCTGTCTAATTTTCGTCAACTTGACACAGGCTAGAGTAATTTGGGTAGTGAAACCTCAATAGAGAATATATTCCCACCAGGTTGACTAGCCTATGGTGTATTTTCTTGATTGATGGTTTATATGAGTGGACCCAGCCATTGTGGATGATGGCACCTGCGGGCTGATGATCCTGGATGTGGTAAGAAAGTCGCAAGGGGCAAGCCAATGGTTAGTGTCCCTCCATGGCCTCTGTACCAGCTCCTGCCTCTACGATTTCCTGCCCTGACTTCTCTGTGATGGACTGATGTGGAAGTATAAGCTGAAATAAATTCTTTCCTCCCAAGTTGCCTTTGGTAATGATGTTTCATCACAGGAATAGGAATTCTAAGAATAATTAATTAATTTCTGTGAGGGAAAGGGGTGGATGTATCGTCACTGCATGTGTAGAGGTTAAAGAAGAACTTTCAGGAGGAGCCTTTGCCTTCTACCCTGTAGGTCCTAGGGATAGGCTTGGTGACAAGCGTCTTTCCCTGCCAAGCCATCTTGCTGTCCATTTTGACAATCATGAGTGAAACTTTTTGTTGTTTTGGGAAAGGGTCTCAGGAGGCTAAGGCTGGTCTTGAACTCCCTACATAGTTTTTTTGTTTTTTTTTTTTTTAAAGATTTATTTATTTATTATATGTAAGTACACTGTAGCTGTCTTCAGACACTCCAGAAAAGGGAGTCAGATCTTGATAGGGATGGTTATGAGCCACCATGTGTTTGCTGGGATTTGAACTCCAGACCTTCGGAAGAGTAGTCAGGTGCTCTTACCCACTGAGCCATCTCACCAGCCCCGAACTCCCTACATTGTTAAGGACGACTTTGAACTTATGATCTCTTGCCTCTACCACCTAAGGACTGGAGTTTCTGGAGTTTGCCACTATGCCATGCCTGACTTCTGTGGTGCTGGGGACTGAGAGAGGGCTTCGTGTATGCTAGAGAAGGGTTCTACTAACAGAGCTCCATCCTCAGCTGCAACTATGAACGAAATGTCTACAAACGTTGTATGTGGATTTATGTTCATGTATGCCATCTTGTTCCTTTTGGTTATGCTCTGAATGACTGGCAGCTGTCTACAGATCCATGTCATCATGTTAACTACTTCATAAGACACTGTCATGCTTTCTTTATTGTCAAACACTGAAACAGCCTTTCTTGTCAGCAAGTGGTGTGGTGGTTTGAATGAGAATGGCCCCCATAGGCTCAAATAATTAGATGCTTAATCCACGGTTCATGGAATGGTTTGGAAAGGACTAGGAGGTGTGGCCTGGGGCTGGAGACACTAAGAGCTCTTCCTGAGGACCTGAATTCAATTCCCAGCACCCACATCAGGTCACTTGCAACTGTCTGCACTCCCAGCTCCAAGGGCAGTCTCATACTTATGACCTCTGTGAGCATTTGCATTCATGTGCAATGCCACCACCACCACCACACACATGTAATTAAAATAATATAAGTAAATCTTAAATTAAAAAAAAAAAAAAAAGGAGGCGTGGCCTTGGTGAAGGTGTATCACTGGAGGTGGATTTTGAGTTTGAAAAAGTTTTGGGCAGGCCCAGTTATCTGCCTTTCTGCCTCAGGCTTTCCAATCAGATGTAAGCTCTCAGTTGCTTTGTTCTAACACCTTTTCTGCTTGCCTGCCTGCCTGCCTCCTGCTGTGCTCTCTGCTATAACAGTCACGGACTAACTTCTGAAACTGTAAGCAAACCCCTAATTAAATGCTCTCTTTTTTAAGTTGCCTTGGTCATGGTGTCCCTTTACAGCAATAGAAGAGTGACTAAGACATGTAAATTGCTGTCTTTTTATTCCGACCTTGTAAACCAGTTGGTCGGTCTACCTTTGATGCTGTCTCATACCTGCTAAGGCCTTTGAGTGCCTACTGTGTGCTCTAAAGCAGGCATTGTGGAACTTTACCAAAGACTAGGTGAAAATTGATATGAAGCTCCATGGGGGTCTGTTCTTCCTTTTGTTTTCTGTGTTGGGCTGTGTGGCCCTCAGAAGCATCAGAAGGATTATAATTCGAACACAGGGTCTGGTTCTAAGAACCACACTATCACTCTGTACAAGTATCCCCGGTTCAAAACTCAAAGCAAGGTGGGTCTCAACCAATGAGTCAGAAGAGCTTCGAGAAGTCAAGGGACCCAGTGACAGCTTGCTGCTTGGCAAATGCAGGAAAGTGGCATTAGAATCCATCCATGAAGCTTGTATGCATTAGACACAGTCTTAAGCCCTGGAGAAAAAAAAGACACAAGGCAAATTGATGAAGATCAGATGATCCAGCCAGAGAAACAGAAAACTGACACAGCGAGAAAATGTTTAGGGAGGCTATGGCCCAAGCTGCAAAGGAAACACAGGTATCAGTGATGGGTGACATTCTGGGATGGAGAGCAGGGTGGGGGGCTGCCACTCAAGTCAGGCTAGCCTTGAAGGAAGTGACTTTGAACCCTTGAGAATTTTAGCATGAGGGCCAGACATAGTAAGAGCTATGCAGAATATTCTAGTAGCTAGAACAAGCAAAAGCTTGTAAGAACAGGTTCTTGCTATACTCCAAATGCTCTTGGAAGGGAGTGTGGGAGGCACAGGAAGTCACAGAGAGTAGTTCAAATGAAGTCGCAGTAAGGCATGGTGGCACATGCTAGGGAGACAGGCAAGAGAAAAGTCACAAGTTCTAGGCCAGGACTACACAGGGAGACTCTGTTTCAAAACAACAAAATAATAATAAATACAATTTTAAAAAGGTGAAGTTCCAAAGTAGATGCATCTTGTTTCTAGGAACTATCTAATTTCAAAGAACTGTCTCTGGAAGTGGTAGAGAAGGCTGGGCAGCAAGGTCAAGGGCACCTGCTCTGGGGTGCACCTGTTAAAGGCCAGGCTGGATGCAGGCTGCTCACACCATGTGAGCAGTCCTTCCACAAATTACATTACAGATGATGAGATCAGGCTTGGGTCTCATTCAAATGCAAAGGGAAAGCCACTGAAGGGTTTAGGAGAGGAAGGTGTGACAGTTCATGTCAACGTACCCCAATCCAGAATCACCTAGGAAGACAGTTTCTATGAGGGATTGGTTAGGTCTGGTTGGACACACCTGTGGGGAACAGTCTTAACTCTGCTGGTTGATGTGGGAAGACCCAGCCCACTGATGGTGGTACCGTGCCTGGATTTGGGTCTTGGACTTTGTAAGAGTGGAGGAGGTAGGCTTGCATCCATTTCTCTCTGCTGGCTACTGCAGATGTGACTCACTGCCTCAGGTTCCTGCCTTGACTTCTCCACAGTGAAAGCCAAACAAACCCTCTTCTCCCCCATGCTGCTCTCTGTCAAGGTATTTGTCACAGCCACAAAATAAACCAAGAACCGCAGTACTCAGCTGGACCAATTCTGTAAAAATTATCCTGCTGGGGCCGGTGTTGCTTAATGGTGGAGCATTTGTGGAGTGGAAACCTGGCCCTGGATTTGGTCTCAGCACTGAAAGCAAGAGAGGAAGAATGAAGGTTTGACTAGAATGATGGCAGTGAACACAGGGATTGCTGAGTGGCCTTAGATTTTACATCAGAAATGATTCTAGGAAGAACCACTAATGGATGCCAGGGTACAGAGAGGAAGGAAATAAAGACATGTCCATTTACTTATTTTGGGAGGGAGTTACCTCCTTGCAGGCTCGCCTTCAGCAAGTGCAGATGGCAGAAATTCATCGATATGAAGAGATGCATTGAGTGTATATTGTGGCTTTGGTTTGATTGGGGAAAAGGTGTGCAATGAGGGCTGGCAGCCAAGGATGGGCCACTGGGTCTATGACTTATTTTCAATGTAAGTCAGAGGCATGTGCCAAGAGGCCATGGTTTGTTCATAATAACACCATAGAGCTGAGTTTGTGCAAATAAACACAAACAAGCTGCATGTGTTCTCCAGGACGGATAAGAATAAGTTCATTGAAGATTGCAGTCCTAAGACAGGCGTGGCCAACAACCACCATACTTCCCAGGCAGGACCATGGAGCATAAGTAAATTTTATGTCCCAGTCCAGCTAATTTTTATTATATAATTAGGGAGGAATTGTAGCCTCCCTGTAGCCTTGATCAGGCTGGCTTAGACCTGTTTCATCTCTGTGAACAAGACCACCTAGGGTGGAGTCTTCCGACCTAGATAGGTCTATTGTTCTGCCACTCTGCCATTTCTCCAAGATGCCACTACCTGCTGAGAGGCTGAACCTGTTCTCCTGACACTATCCTGACAAAACAAGATCCTGGCATGGTGGGGATGGGATCTCCCCCTCCCCCTTATAAGCTCAGACTCTTTTTTTTTTTTTTTTAAGCTTTATTACACACATAGCTGTCTTCAGACACTCCAGAAGAGGGCGTCAGGTCTTGTTACAGATGGTTATGAGCCACCATGTGGTTGCTGGGATTTGAACTCAG
>NC_034599.1:57998019-58006489 GCF_900095145.1 Mus pahari | reverse complement strand
AACAAGAAACCAGTAATTGGGCTGGTGAGATGGCTCAGTGGGTAAGAGCACCCGACTGCTCTTCCAAAGGTCCTGAGTTCAAATCCCAGCAACCACATGATGGCTCATAACCATCGGTAACAAGATCTGACGCCTCTTCTGGAGTGTCTGAAGACAGCTACAATGTACTTACATATAATAAATAAATAAATCTTTAAAAAAAAAAAGACAATACTTGCTGATCAAAAGAGACAGAGACTAGGATGGTGTGGGGTAGACTCCTGGGACAATCCTCAGACAGCTGGCAAGTGAGTCTGATTCTGGGACTGCAAAAACCATGAATGGGCTCAGAAAGGAACAAGCACTTACTCTGATCTGGCCTTTGCATGTCTGGTAGAAGATACAGATGCTGGGAATATGAGAAAAGACTGGGGGGTCAGAAGGGACTATATTGATATTGTCTTTCCGAGTCTTATTTATTCAGACTAAGGAACATACTTCCAATACATAAGGGCCAACAGTGGGCAAGAGATATCACCTCACAGATCACTGCAAAGAGTTTTGGTTTGGTTTGGATTTTCAAGACAGAGTTTCTCTGTGTAGCCCTGGCTATCCTAGAATTCACTCTGTAGACCAAGATGGCTTCAAACTCAGAGGTCAGCCTGTCTCATCCTCTCAAGTCCTGGGATTAAAGCCATGCATTACCACCACCCAGGTTGTTTTATTTTTTTTAGTGTGTGTGTGTGTGTGTGTGTGTGTTTACGTACAGTTTTAGGGTGTCATTCTTCACTGCTCCTTAGTGAGTCAGGTTCTCTCACTGAACCCAGAGCTTGTTGAGAGCACAGAAAGCACCCATGGAGGCCAGAAGGAGGTAGTGGATCCCTAGAGATAGAGTTAAGCACAGTTGTGAGCTGCACAGCATAGGTGTCAGGAAACAAAATATTGTCCTCTGCAAGAGCAGCAACTGCTCTTAACTGCTGAGCCAAGTCTATAATTCCTTGTTTTAGTATTTTTGAGGAAAAGGCTTTACTAAGTAGACCAGGCTAGCCTTGTACTTAAGCTCCTCCTGCCTCAGACTCCTGAGTAGTGAGGTTCCATGCACAGCTCTAATGGAGACCTGGAATGAACTATAGGGTTGTTGGGGTCCCACGTCAGCTCCATTACAGGGCTCAGCCACTCAGGGGATGCAGGATGCGGGAAGTTTGACAGGGCTTACCCCATGCTGTCATCAGGCAGATGTCAGGCTGTAGGGAAGCCCAGGCTCCAGGGGTGGGGAAATGCAGACTGAGGTGCAGGTAGAGCCAGAGCTGGTTCAGGGGGCTCCCAGGGCCTTTGATGAGGCCGGGACCTCATAGTTCTCAGGCTCTTAGGCACCCAGGAGCTGCTGGGAGCTACAGAAGAACTGAGAATGGAGTGGGGCCTGCTGGCTGGATCTGGTCCTGGGGCTGGGGAGTGAAATGGGGTGGAGGGGGAGTTCCTGCTGGTCCCCTGGGAGGAGTCCTTGGCTCGGGCTTGGCTTGGTGGTCATGGCTGGGAGCACAGAGAGGCCTTCTACGGGAGATTAGACAGCAGCTCTATAGGTGAAGGCCTTCTCCACAGCTCCCCACAGCAGATCCTGACGAAAAGAGGCAGTCCATGGTTCTAAGACATTTATTGTAATGGCAGAAAGTGGATGAGTAAAACCATACCCCACTTCTCAGGGCAGGCTGGAGGTTAAACAGCTTTTGCAGGGAGGACTGTCTGGGAAGGAAAGCTTATTGGCTAAGCCCTTCCAGCCTTTAGGTACCTCATTAAAATGGAGATCTGTCTTGAGCTTACGTGACTGCAGGTCACATTCTCTACAAGTGGAGGGGCTTGGGGCATTGCCCTTACGTGACTGATGGCCATAAATCTATGGGGGGCTGTGGCTAGTGACAGGGGCCTGGTGCCCAGGAATCAGGTGAAGGGGTCTACCGTCCCTTCAGGGTCACCGGGGCTTCTAGCCTTAGCTTAACCAGGTACCAGGCTACCTACCCCTCAAGGTGCCACAATGAACAACCAAAACACTGCTTGTTTAAAACAGCGGGCAAGCAGCCATGCATGCTGCTTCCATGCCTTTTGATGTGTGCCCACAGTGAGCACAGGGAGTACCATCCAAGTATCTCCACTGGGCAAATTCCTCTGCTATTTGGGGAACACAAGATGTTGGAGAAGCCACTCAGATAGCTGTGCAGTTCTTTCCAATGAGGTCAGGCATAAACTACTGAACAGAAAAAGCATTGAGGTGAGAATGACTACTTTTTTCTTTCTCTCCCATATCCTCCCAGTTTCTTTCTTCTTGATGTGGTGGCCCCAGGGACACGGATTCAACAAGCTCCTCCTAGATAATTCATGGCTATCATTTTTAGATGTCTATATCAGAAATCCCGAGTGTCTGGAGTTACCAACAGTTGCTAGCCACAAAATGTGGGTGCTAAGAATTGAACCTGGGTCCTCTGTCTGAGCAGCAAGCACTCCTAACCACTGAGCCATCCCTCTACCTGGGGTCACAGCAATAGACTGCACTCCTTCATGTCAAGCATTTGTTAAGGTTGAGTGAAGAGATGGATTGGTTGGAAGCTGGAGCTCACTACAGAGCCTTGCTCTTCTGACTTCCAGTAGGGTTATCATGGGTGGCTTGACTGAACTCCAGTCTACCAGTCAGATGCTTTCCGTAGTCTGTCCAGATTTTTGTAATTGCCCTCAGAGGAAGGTTCATTCTGGATCATCCAGTCTACCCTTAACAGAGCACAAATCCCTCTTCTCAAAGATTTCTTTTTCATGGTGGTTAAATATACATGACATAAAATTTGCCTGTTAAAACCATTTCATGGGCCAGGGAGATGGCTCAGCGGGCAAAGGCACTTTCTGCCAAGCCTGAGGGCCCAAGCTCACTTTCCAGCACTCACATGGTAGAGGAAGAGAATCAACCCTTGCAAGTTGTTCTCTGACTTCCACACATGTGCCACACACCGCCCCCCCCCCCAACGCTCATCCTGACACAGAGGTAAATAAATAAATGTAGAAATAAATAAATAAAACTATAAAGTCATTTTATGATGTAGCTTTCTGTGGTGTATGGGGCTTTCTGTGTTTGTTTGAAAAATCACCACTAACTAGATCCAGAACATTTCCACCCACCCAGAGGAAAACCTCAGATGCACTAAGCTTTTCCCGGTCCCTCCCCCCTCCACCCAGGCAACCCCTAGTCTGCCCTCTCTATGAACCTGCCTCTCTAGATAGCTCATACAGCTGGAATCTGCATTGAGTGGCCTTTTGAATCTATATTCTTTTACTTATCATGCATTTGAGGACATAGTCCGTTTATTTATTCACTCATTTATGTTTGTTTGTGGGTAGGTCGGTGTGTGTGTGTGTGTCCGCATATTAGCATATGCATCATGTTTGTACAATGCCTGCAGAGGCCAGGAGAGGGCGTCTGATCCCATAGAGCTGGAGTAACAGAAAATTGTTAGCCAAATGATATGGGTGCTGGGGACTGAAATTAGGTTCTCTGAAAGAACAGCAAGCCCTTTAATCCACTCTGCCATCTCTCTAACCTCTCCACCACATGTTTTTCAAAAAGTAAATAAATGTAAGACACACACACACACACACACACACACAGCCTACTATTGCAACCCCAGTACTTAGGAAGCTGAGAGCCTGGTCTGAAATACATTGTGAAATCCTATCTCAAAAAACAAAACAAAACAAACAAACAAAAACCACAAAACAAAAATCCACACTGAAGTACACACTCACAGACTGCAGGAGCCATTGCCTCTGCCTTCTGAACCTGCTGCCCTACAGCAGGCACACGGAGTAAAGAGCACAGTAAACAAGTCGCTGGCATTTGACAGTCCATTACGCTCACTCTCTCCCTCCACTCCTCTGCTAGATCAGGATGTGCCCTTAACTGCTGAGCCATCTCTCCAGCCTGCAGTGTGAAAGTTCAGTGCTTACAGTGTGTACCAATCGAATCAGGGTAATTACTGTTTCTCTCTCCTCATCATTACTTTGTGTTTGGAGCCTTTGAACTCTCTTCTAGTTATTCATAAAATATAGCATAAGTTATGGTAAATTACAGTCACCCCATGAGCCTGTTACTATTCATAGGCTCTTGTTCACTTTTTGTTTAAATCTGTCTGCAATGCATTGGCTCTGCCATTAATTTCAACCTCCCTGGCTTCTTTGCTTTGTGTCTCTTGATAATAACATAACTGGCTTTCATTTTCTTTTACAAAGGGTGTTTATATCAGCTTTCCTCATGCTCAGAACGAGTTTGGTGTTGTTCCAGTTTGCTTTCTGTTGCTGTGATAAACACCGTGGCCAAAAGCACCTTGTGGGTGGAGGGGGTTTATTTGGCTTGGGCTACAGTTCCTCGTAGACAGAAGCAGAGACTGAACTGAGGCAGAGACCACAGAGGAATGCCACTTGCTGCCTTGATTTCCTGGCTCCCTCAGCTACCTTTCTTATCCTTATCCCAGGCTTACCTGGCCAGGGATGGCACTACTCACAGTGGGCTGAGCTCCCTCCCCAACACCAATTGACAGTTAAGAAAATGCCTCACAGATATGCCCATCAGATGGAGGCCATTTCTCAGTTGAGGTTCCCTCTTTTCTCAGGTGTGTCAGGTTGACAGCTGAAGCTACGAATGACAAATGTACTTCTGTCTGTCTTCTTCTTCTTCTTCTTCTTCTTCTTCTTCTTCTTCTTCTTCTTCTTCTTCTTCTTCTTCTTTTGTTTTTTCGAGACAGGGTTTCTCTGTGTAGCCTTGGCTGTCCTGGAACTCATTCTGTAGACCAGGCTGGCCTCGAACTCAGAAATCCACCTGCCTCTGCCCCCCCAGTGCTGGGATTATATATATTAGTGAAATTAAAAGTAAGACTAAGATTACTTTTAGAATTAAAATTTCCAAACCATTTCTAACTTGCTGAAAGAGAGAGAGAGAGAGAGAGAGAGAGAGAGAGAGAGAGAGAGAGAGAATGCACAATCACTCGAACATGGACACACATGCACTCACATACCATTACATGCATGTGGAAGTCAGAGGACAGCTTGTGGGAATTGGTTATCACCTTGTACCATGCATCCTGGGGACTGAACTCAAGCGGTAGGGTTTGACAGCAAGCTCCTCTGCCTGATGCACCGTCTTGCTGACCCTCTGGTTTTTTGTTTCTGCATTTTTCTTTCTTTCCTACAACATGGAAGCGATTCAGACTATTTTGAGTTCTGCTAGCGGTCATCTTTTTAATTTTAAGTGCTGCATTTAACCAACATGTCTTAGCTTATCATCTGAGAAAATAAACAATATTACTTACTCCTTAGGGAAATAGAAATCTGACGATCCAAGCTGCTTCCCAGGCACAGTGAAAATACAGGCAATGCCTCAAAAAGTTTAAAAAATGAATGGTCCTGCCATCTAGCAATTTCACCCTGGGAGTATAAAATTAAATGAAAATAGAAGCTTAAACAAATGTTTGCACACCTATGTTCATGGTGACCTTATTAATAGCAGCCCAAAGGTGGAAAGAGTCCCAGCACCCAGATCAACAGCCAGATCAGGTCTATTCATAGAATGAAGTATTACTCAACTTTGAAAAAGAAGGAAATGCCAAACCAGGCTACAACATGGGTGAGCCTTGAGGGTATCAAGGTGAGTGAGATAGGCCAGCCAGGACAAGATAAGGGCTGTGTGAGTCCTCTCTGTGAATCCACAATTGAGCAGCTTGAGTAGTCAGATCTCAACATACAGAAACTATACTGGTGGTTCTCAGTGCCACAGAACTGAACACTTAGAATGGTCAAAATGGTAAATGTGGGCTGTCAACACGACACAGAGGGTGTGTTAGTCAGGGGTCTCTGGAGTCACAGAACTTATGGAATGTTTCTCTATATTAAGGGAATTTATTGGAGTGACTTACAGTCTGCAGTCCAACTAACACAACAACAGGCAGCTGTGGATGGGAAGTCCAGGAATCTAGCAGTTGCTCAGTCCCATGAGGTTAGGTGTTTCAGCTGTCTTCTGTATAAGCTGGAATCCTGAAGCAGTAGGTTCCAACAGATGTGCTGACAAATAAGTACAAGCAGGCAGGGAAGAGTGAGCCTTCCTTCTTCCATTGTCCTTATGTAAGCCTCCAGCAGAAGTTATGGCCCAGATTAAAGGTATGAACCACCACACCTGGACCTAAGTTATTCTTTCCTTGGAACTTGCTCTGTCTCAGGCTGGCCTTGAACTCAGAGATCTGCTTGCCTCTGTCTCCTCGGATCAAAGGCATGCACTACCTTGCCTGGGCCTAAGCTTTTCATGGCCACTATGCCTCAAGATCTGGATCACAGGTGAGCCCTCCATTTCTGGGTTGTGGTTCATTTCAGATGTAGTCAGTTTCTGCTCCCTCCCTAAAAATAAAATCTTCTGCTTTAACCACTGCCCACTGTCAAAAGAAGCCCCTCTGGCCAGCACAAACTGGTGTGTACAAACATAGCATTTAAAATGCAATGTGGCTATTTAGCAAAAAACAACTGGGCTTATCGTCTTCCCCGCTCGTAGGCTTTCTTGCTCAGCCACCTGCTCTTTTTAGACAGGTTCTCTGAGTGAACCTGGGACTCACCTGTTGCGTGTAGCTTTTGCTACACTGCCTAAGCTCTGGGAACAGACGTGTTACCAGCCCCTGCCCAGAGACTATTGGATCCACAGATGAAAAACACAGACACACATAGTTGTTCAATTTCAACTTGCTGTTTTGGCACAATTGTTGGGCTCTACTTATCTCTTGCCCGGAGAAGCAGTCCCTTATTAATCTCTTAGCTCCGCTCCTCTCCACCTGCCCTCAACTTTAGTTGTTAAGTTACGTCTAGTCCCAGTTCAATGTCACCAACCACCCTCCTATAGATGTGGCCTGTGGCTATCCCTGCCTGATCTCATATGTCGTTTTGGCTATTCTCTCTCTAAAGCATGGCCATGGCAATCTCTCTCTCTCTCTCTCTCTCTCTCTCTCTCTCTCTCTCTCTCTCTCTCTCTCTCTCTCTCCCTCTTGCCCATGGGGACCTGGAAGTCTCAACTGTTCCTCTGTTCCTTCTACCCAACAATTAGCCCATGGTTTCTTTACAGACAGATCAAGAACCAATTGGGGAACAGGACCTTAGCATCAGAACCACTCCAACACTCCAACCAATTTGGCTAGGTTGACTGACCAGCAAGCCACCCATCTCTGACTCATACATTGGAACCACAGGGGTGTGTCACCGTGTCTGGTTTTTATATGGGTGCTGGGCCAGGGAATGCATGTCCTCAGGTTTAGATAGCAAGCTGTATCCCTATACTAACCTATTTTCAACTACAGTTGACATTTTCCTAGTCTTTTCAATGATAGTCACAAGTTGCATTGTGTTCTAGTAAAGGTAGTCATTGTGGCTAATTGTGTTTGAATAGATGTGGTGCTTCCCCCCTGCCTGTTTATAACTCAGTGGTTCCTGGCCTTAGTTCCCCTTTCTCTTTTTGAGACAGTGTCTCATAGGCAACTCAGGCTAGCCTTCAACTTACGCTTAAGGCTCAGGCCTTAGCCTTCTTCCTATCTCCGCTCCCAAATGCCATTTCTCTCTTTTAAATTATTTTAGCTATTGTTTTTTAAAGACTTACTTTTATTTATGCATGTGTCAGTGTATACCATGTATGTGTGGGTGCCCACAGAAGCCAAAAGAGGGAATCAGATCTCCCAGAGCTGAAGTTATAGGTGATATGAACTACTTGACATAGGTGCCGGGAACAGAACTTTGGTCATGTGCAAGAGCAGTAAGCAGCCTTAACCACTGGGCAACCCAGCTCTCCAGCTTCTCTCTCTCTTTCTCTCTCTCTTTCTCTCTCTCTCCTCTTCTCTCTCTTTCTCTTTCTCTTTCTCTTTCTCTTTCTCTTTCTCTTTCTCTTTCTCTTTCTCTTTCTCTTTCTCTTTCTTTTTCTTTTTCTTTTCTTTCTTTTGGGACAGGATCCCATTGTGCAGTTCCAAGTTCCAATTAGTCTGGGATTTGTGATCCTCCTGCCTCAGTCTCCTTCCTATGTGCTGTCCTAAATTGGGATTGGTTTGTTCGATTTCATTTTTTTTTCTTTTTTCAATTCTTACCTGCCATCACCACCTGGCTTGCTTGTTCAATTTCAATGAACAATCTTCAGAGTGATGTATTTCCGGGTGATAAACAGAAAGGATAAGAACCCATGCATGGCCGTGTGGTGCTGGTCCTCGCCTTTAATTCCATCCGAAGCAGAAGCAGGTGAATCTCTAAGCTTCAGGCCAGCCTGGTCTACAGAATGAGTTCCAGGACATCCTGTCTCGAAACATCAGGAGGAAAAAAGGAGAAGTAGGAGGAGGAGAAAGAGAAAGGAGAGAGAGGGAGACAGACAGACAGACAGACACACACACACATGTGGGGGAGGGAGGGAGGGAGGGAGAGAGAGAGAGAGAGAGAGAGAGAGAGA
>NC_034599.1:57977174-57997739 GCF_900095145.1 Mus pahari | reverse complement strand
ACACACACACACACACACACACACACACACACACGCTCAGCTGGAGACATGTGTTAATGGCATGGACTGAGGACTGAGGTTGGGATTCCCACACCCATGTAAGAAAGCTGGGAATCCCAAATATACTTGTACCCTAACTCAGAGTGAGGCAGGGACAAAAGGCTCTCTGGTGTTTGCCCCAGCTAAGGTGAGCCCTGGGCTCAGGAAGATAACTTGCCTCAAAGGAAGAATGCTGAAGTTGACAAGAGGAGCACCTGACCTCTCCTTCGGGCCTCTGCATGCACACAGGAACACACAGTTGTGGGCACACACACACACACATGTGCGCACATATTCATATACAGACGCATACGCACAGAATAAACAAACAAACAAAAAAGAATGCTAAGGAGCCCGCCTCCCTCAGAGTCCTTAGAGTCTTTTTCTGCCTGGGCTCAGGGACAGCTCTTTCCTGTTACAGACTCTGGGGCCGGCTCCCTCCCTTCTTCTCCCCTTCCCTCCTGCTTACACCTCCTCAATAGTGCCTTTAATAAACTCTCCTCGCTTATCCAGCTTAGAGTGGCTTCTGTTTCCAGCTGGGACTATTTCAGCTGGAAGACAGCCTGCCCCACCCCCACCCTCCATCCCTCCCTCTCTTCCCCCTTCCTCCTTTCTCTTTCGAAGCTGGCGGCAGTGTAGGTCCTCCTATCACACTCCTCATCTGCTCTGTGGCTGGCCTTGTCCCTGGGTGGTCAGGAACAGAATATTCCTTCTTTCGGAGCTGCTGGAGTCCTGGCTGCTTTTCAGAGTGGGCTGCCCATCCCCCAACCTCTCAGGCGCTCCACCCCGGCCAGCAGCCCACACAGCTCCCTCTGGTCCTCCTACGCTCTCTTCCTTCTACAAGACCAGTTTCATTTCCCAGTCTGACATCTTGAGACGGTGGATGAGAATGAATCTGTTCCATCAGTGTCTAGAAGGAGTATTTACCCGTGCAGGCCAACACATTAGGAGCTGGGTTTTATTGCTTTCTCAATCTGTGTGTGCAGATTTTTATTGTGTTAGTAGTTAAAAATGTAATAAACAAGGATGAAGAAGAAGAAAGAAAAAAAAAAAAAACAACAAAAAACCCAAACCTCACTTCACTTGCTTAACAACGGAAAAATTCCTTAACAGACCCTTGTAAGTCACGTTGCTGGGTAATATTGGTCCAATGGACCTGGAACGGTTTATAAAAAGAGTGGGAAGTTTGGTTCACGTTAAAGAAACATGATGAATCTTCATCTGGCTCTGGGGGAGACCAAAGCCACGGAGGGAAGAAGAAAGAAAGGGAGGGGATTGAACATTTTTGCAAATAAATGATAAAACTGCCTTTTAAAGAAGAGTTGGGGTGGGTGGGACCCTTGTCCAAACAAGACATTCGCAGAGGTAGGGAATCGGTTCAGCGATTGTTTACAATGTGCAGGCCATCCGTCCAAAGTCAACAGGGCCGGGAGCGTTGCCCTGGAGCCTCCAGGCTCTGCCAGCGCCTGCCATCTCGAGCTCAGCTATTTCTGGGACATAGTTCCCTCCCTTGAAAAACAAACTCTGTCCCCACTGTCGTCCCCAATTTTTTTTTTTTTAAACCAGTTTCTGCAATCTTAATCATGTTTTCCAGAATGATTATCCAAATGTGGGCCTGGGTGCAAAGTGTCTGGCAGGAGAGGTTTCATTTGCTAGGTGCCAAGGTGGAAATTTCCATTGCACTCAAAGATAGCTTCACCTGTGGCAAAGGAAACCTTCCCTAACGAACAGCCCTTGACTTCCGTTCCGTCCTACAGTTAGTTGGCTCTGTAAATCCCAAACGAAGTTTGCTTTTACTGGAAAGCTGCAATGATTCACCTCTGGCTATCAACAGTGGCCTAAAAGTCAATCCTCTTTGCTTATTTGTTCCCACCATGAGAACCTCACCACTAATCCTGCTTTTCAGTTCATCCATCCACCCGCCTCTTTAGTTTGTGTTAATATTACCAACATTTAAAAACACAAGGAAGGGGCTGCAGATGTAGCTCCGTTGGTAAAGAGGTTGGCTCACGTGCACAAGGAACTGGGTCCAACGACAGACATACAGAGACAGAGAGAAAGACAGAGACAGAGACAGAGACAGGCAGACAAAAACGCAGTGAGAACAGCACAGTAAATGCTTTCTTCCTTGTCTCCTTCTTCACCTGCCACCATTGTTAGCTTTTGTGTTATCTGTCCAAGGATGCTCTGCTTATATTTAAGCGTCAGGAAGAGGGTATTATTGCCAGGGGACAGAAGAGTGCCAGGCATCAGTCCTAGCTGGCTGTAATCTGCATGTGACAGTGTGCATGTCACTTTTCCTGCCTGGACCTCATCTACGACAGCTGTGACAAATGAAAATGATCGATAGCATTCATTGGGCCACTTTGTCTGTGCCACTGTGCAGGGTATTCATGTGCACTTGCAGAAATAAACCTGTGACTGCCCTGTATAAGGAGGCACGGTTAACCCCCATTTAATCAATGATAAAAATGGACATAGAGACATTAAATAACTTGTACAGTTCATACCTAACTAAAGAGCTATTGGATTTTATGAAGCAAGGCAATCCAAGAGTGGCGTTCATAGTCACCAATGCCTCTCTGCTAACGTACTGGGTCTCCTGGATAATGTGGACAATGTCTAACGTTGGCTTAAGACAGAATGCTGGCCCATGAGATTCCCCCTAAATTTAGGGGTCTATGGTCCCTTGTCTAGTGTCTGTAAAACCCTGGCCAAGCTGCTCTGACTCACGCAGCCCCGTTTAGTTGGTACAATGACAGGTGGCAAGGAAAAGGGATAGTAGGGCAAGCTGAGGTGCCAAGTCTAATGCTAGCTAGATGACACCCTCAGCAAAGCAACCACGGAAAAGTATTAAATATGTATTTAAAATTATATAAGATTTATATATAAAATCATATAACTAACTAACTAAATATTTTTTATAGCTAAGCATTTTGGCTCATGCCTTTAATCCCAGCACTTGAGAGGCAGAAGCAGGTGGATCTCTGTGAGTTCGGGCCAGCCTGGTCTACAAAGGGATTTCTAGAACAGCCAGGGGAGTAAAGAAACCCTGTCTCAAATAAATAAGTCAGATAATGTTGGGCTTTGTTTTTTCTTTTGAGACAAAGTCTTGCCATGTAGACCAGGCTGGCGTTGAACAGGTGATCCTCCCAAGTGCTGTCACAAACCTGTGCCACCATGTCCTGTTTTTAAAGGCTAGAGAGATGACTTAGTTGGAAAAATGTTTAGTTGGACAAGTTTGAGGATCTGAGTCTCTCTCTGTCTCTGTCTGTCTCTGTCTCTCTCTCTGTCTGTCTCTGTCTCTGTCTCTGTCTCTGTCTCTCTCTCTCTCTCTCTCTCTCTCTCTCTCACACACACACACACACACCCCACACCCTGTACCCACATAAAAGGCCAGGTGTGGTGGCGGTGCTGCAGAAGCAGCCCGGAGAGAGCTGAGAGATGCCTCAGGGGTTTGAAGTGC
Source organism: Mus pahari (assembly GCF_900095145.1). Classification (NCBI taxonomy): domain Eukaryota; kingdom Metazoa; phylum Chordata; class Mammalia; order Rodentia; family Muridae; genus Mus; species Mus pahari. The sequence continues at coordinate 57,994,234 of NC_034599.1, read as the reverse complement.
TTGGGGTGTAAGCTTGAAGACCTGATTTTCAATAGCTAGCCCTGTGTAGGAGCTGAGCATGCCTGTACCGTGAGGTAGGGTAAGGAGGCAGAGATAGGGATCCTGGGGGTGTGCTGTGTCCCAGTAAAACTATCTACGAAGAAGTCTATTTACAGACATAGGCTTAACCGTGGTGTATACTTTGCGGACATTTGTTCCAAATATTGCCTGAATTTCTAGCCCTTCATTTTCTCAGTTTTTAAATTCTGATTGATCTTCTGTTGCAGTAAGACTCTTCTTCGTCAGCATAATTCATGTTTATGGAGTTACACCATGATTTTCGTTGGTTAAATGAATATTCGATATTTACATGGCAATGACTGGGTAGATACTGCTCTCCACAGGCGCAAATAGACATTTGGGATATTTCTTTTCTTCATGGCCTTTACCCTAACATTGATAGTTGTCTTGATCTGCTTCTGTTGCTATAAGAAAACAACCTAGCCTGGGCCCTTATCAACAACACAGGTTTCCTTAGTGCTCAGTTGTTTTTGTTTTGTTTTTGTTTTTTTGTTGTTGTTGTTGTTTTTTCAAGACAGGGTTTCTCTGTGTAGCCCTGGTTGTCCTGAAACTCACTTTGTAGACCAGGCTGGCCTCCAACTCAGAAATCTACCTGCCTCTGCCTCCTGAGTGCTGGGATTAAAGGTGTGCACCATCACTGCCTGACTTTAGTGTTCAGTTCTGAGGACCGGGAAACTAAAGAATGTGCTGGCGAGCCAACAGAAGGGAGGACATTCTATGACTGAGAGGAGCAATGTGTATCACCACAAACCTCAGACTCAAGTATGTGGGGGAGGGGAGTCCATCCTGGTAACCACATTTAATCTTAGTCACCTCCAGAAGGAATACCATCAACATGGACTTTGAGGGACGGATTCAAGTTATATCCTGTTTTGTTTTGTTTTTAAGATTTATTTATTTGTTTTATGTATGTGAGTACACTGTAGCTGTCTTCAGACACACCAGAAGAGGGCATCAGATACCATTACAGATGGTTGTGAGCCACCATGTGGTTGCTGAGTATTGAAATCAGGACCTCTTTGAAGAGCAGTCAGTGCTCTTGACTGCTGAGCAGTCTCTCCAGCCTGTGTGTGTGTTTGTGTGTGTGTATATAAATGTTAGCTTCCCTTGACTTTCCCCATTCTCTCTCAGACAGTTTTCTATATAATTAAACAGTTTATCAGAGTTACTATTCCCTCCCCACTTCTCTGAGCCCCGGTTCTCCCTGCCCTCCCTGCCCTCCCTCTCCCCCACTCCAGTACCAGTGTTCTACTGGACTGTCTCCTAAAGCCCCCCGCCCCCCAGTCTGCCCTGCTGACAGGGCACTCGGAACATATTTTAAGACCTTTTATAAAAAGTCTGTTATGCTGGAAATCCACGTGGTCTGTTTTCTGCCCTGAGAGTCTTTTCCTGGTCCATGTCTCCCTGCCTCTCCCAGTTCACTTGTCACTTTGAAGAGTTCACCCTTCAGCAGCTTCCACAAAAGGGTTATGGGAGACAAAATTCTGATAGTCAACAAATCTGAAAACATCTTTAACCTTCTATACTAGGCTTCTAATAGAGTCTAGAATTTTGGTAGAATTATCTGCTGGAAGTTATTGTTTCCAATGTTTTCAGGCACATAGATAAGCATCTAATAGCTTTTCAATTCTGAAATTTTGTTTTTTAATCTGTTTTCTTCTCTAAAAGCTTTTTATGATCTTATATTTGCTCTTAATGTCCTGGAATTTCAGCATGATGTGCCTTGGCAAGGCCTAACCCCTGGTTCGTCGGCCAGGGACACAGTGGACCCTCTCCGTTTGACCATCACATTCTTCAGCTCTGAGAAATCTCTTTGTAATATTTCCTTTCTAACTTCCTCTTCACTACTCTCTCTGTTTATTCTGAACTGTGATTCAAAGCCCTTTGGGATAATTATTTTAAAGTTATTTTCTTTTTAAAATAATATTTATTTATTTATCCATTTATTTATTTATTCAGTCTGCATGCAGGGGAGGGAGGGAGTTACACACACCCTAACACACACTTAGCAGTCAGCAGATAGCTTGTGGGACCCGGTTGTCTCCTTCCACCACATGGGCCCTGGGGATGGAGCCATTTTGCCAGGCCAAAGAAGCATTTTCTAACTTCCATCGTACTTGTTTTGGTCTACTTTTAAGGGAATTCCTAGAGTGTGCCTTCTGATCTATTTAAATGGTTTTTATTCTGGTGATCCCTGTTTTTCCTCTCCAGGGTCTCCTCCCCACTGGCTTGTTTTCTCAGCATCTCCTTCTTTTTCTCCAGTGCCCGTGCCCCCTCTTGATCTTCTGAGAACTTTGAGATCATCTACTGGTAGGTTTTGTTCTGTTTCCTGCATGGGCTCTGTTTCCTTGGGGCTCCTGTTTCCTGGTTGGTTTTCTTTCTTCTTACACTAAAGGCTTTTCTTGACTCTTTTTGTAATCTTGTCTGTTTTTATTAAAGAAAGAGATGTTTAAAGCTTCACGGACATCCATGTTTACAGAGAGTGACCAACTGAAGGAGTCACAGACTTGAGGGTGTTGGGGGAAACCCAACGTCATTATCAGCCAAAGCTCTGGGTTTGCCGTTCACAAGATCCCACTACAGGGAAAGACAAGACGGCCTTCTTCTCTTCCCATTTGGCCCAGTCCTGAACCCCCATCCCCAGGCCCTCCAGGACTTTATTCCAGGATTGCTCATAAACACATTTGACAGTGGGCCATGATTTGAAGCAGATTCTAAGGGAAATGGTATTTCCAAAAGATTCTAAGGGAAAGGGTTTTAACTAAGTAGCCTTTCTTGGGCCAGAGTGATGGCTCATCAGTTAAGAATATTTGCTGTCCTACCAGAGGGCCTCGGTTCAATTCCCAGCACCTACATGGCAGCTCACAACTATCTGTCACTCCAGTTCCAGAGAATCCAATGCTCTCTTCTGGGTTTTGAGGGTACCAGGCACATACCATGCACACACTTGTTCACAAACACTCACATGTATAAGATAAAAATTATATATATATATAAATCTTAGAAAAATAAAGTAGTCTTTCCTTCAAAACACTTTATGGCACCAAAGTATGTGCTTTGGTTCTATTAACAATTGGTTTGCAGGGCTCAGGAGATGGCTTTGTTGGTAACGTGTTTGCCTTGCAAGTATAAGGTCCTGAGTTCAATCCCAGTACCCACATTAAAAGAAAACTTGATGTAGTTTGTGTGTTGGTCCACACCTTTAATCTCAGCTCTCAGGAGGCAGAGGCAGGAGAATCTATGTAAATTTGAGGTAATCCTGATCTACAAATTAAACTCCAGGACAGCCAGACTACCCATACTTTGTATACTTATATGTCACACTCTGTCACAGGGACATCCTGTATCAAAAAACAAAACAAAACAAAACAACACCCCCCCAAAAAAAAACCAAAAGCACAAAAACAAAGGAAGGAAGAAGAAACCCTACTGTGGGGTTTTCTGCCTATAATCCCTGCTCTTGGGTGGAGGGGACAGGTCCTTAGGGCTTGCTAGCCTGGGAAGCTCTGGACTAGGAAGACACTTTGCCTCATAAAAATACACACACACACACACACACACACACACACACACACACACACACCACAGGTGTATTATGTGGAGTCTGGGGCATGTCTCTAGAGGGTTCTTGCTAGGCAATTGCATCAGAGTCTGAAAGCACACAAGATCGCAATACCACCATTTTCAGGCCCCATGCCAGCCTTTCTTGGGGTAACACAGGAAGGCCTAGGAAGCCCTCCCTCCACCAGGAGAGACACCAGTATCTTGCTTTTGTTCCTTTTCTGTCCCCAGCTCCTGTTCTTGGACCATCACCCAATCTTTAGAAAGTATTTCTGGATAACAAGAAAGGGGTACATGAAAAAAAGGGGGGGCTGGTGAGATGGCTCAGCGGGTAAGAGCACCAACTGCTCTTCTGAAGGTCCTGAGTTCAAATCCCAGCAACCTTATGGTAGCTCACAACCATCCATAACGAGATCTGATGCCCTCTTCTGGAGTGTCTGAAGACAGTTACAGTGTACTTACATAGAATAAATAAATCAATCTTTAAAACAAAAAGAAAAAAGAAAGTCTACAGGAGCCAAGCATTTAAAAAAAGAAAAGAAAAGAAAAAGAAAAAGAAAAAAAGAAAGGGGTACATGAGTCAACTTTCCAAGGTGTCAAGTGTTCCAAGACACCAGAGAGAACTACTAGTGGCTCATCTGAGAGTATGAGCCTCGGGTATAGCTCGGTGCTATGTGTATAGCCAGACCAAAAAAGGTCCTAGACTTCATCCCCAATATTAGGAAGAAGTGAGAAGGAAGAAAAAAGAGAGGGAAGGAGAAAAGGAAGGAAGGAAAGGAGGGAGGGAGGGAGGGAGGGAGGGAGGGAGGAAGGAAGGAAGGAAGGAAGGAAGGAAGGAAGGAAGGAAGGAAGGAAAGAAGGAAGGACAAACTAGCTGGAGTCGGCTGCTTCACCTCCTAGCTATACCGACATGCAAGAGACCCACAGTGCAGTGGACTCTGAGCCGAAGAACTATAAAACTCTACAGAATTATAGATATATCAAGAACCTATATAATGCCCCGCCCCTACACAAGAACAATGCCCAGAGGCAGCAGAGGAGTGCTGCATTAGAATAACAGCAGAGGCTGTCCTGAGGCTGCCAGAGATAGATGCTGGAGTTTGGCTCTGTCCTTAGCCAATCTAAGCAGAGCACAGGCAGGAAGAATTCCTGACTGGGAGCCGGGGTGAAGTCACAGAAACTCTGAAGAGCAGCGGGCATCCTCTGAGCAGGAGGCCCAAGTGCATGATGGGAAATACAACATTTAATCGGCTCCTCAACTCCGAGGGGTGTCTCTCCAACAGGCAAACTGTTAAGGGGCCTTGGGCCGGACATAGGTCGTTGTCCACCCTGTGGTTTATCTATTTGGGGCGAGAACAGCCTTCTAAGTCCAGACACCCAGCTTAGACGTCCACCATACTTATTAAAGAGGCCCGGAAGGGCTGGCTCAGAAATTTAGGGGAAAGATATCATTCCCATTGAACAGAAAGCGGGTCTCTGACATGCAGGAGTTTGTGAACTGGCAGCCACCTCAGAGAATCTCACTTGTGCTTCTCACCCTCTCGGGAACTTTAAGCCAGGAGTAGTGAAGCAGAGGTACGAGGTCACACAGCACTTTAAAGATACCTAGATGTCAAGAAAACATTTAAATATCAATAATAGATCCCCTGGAATGCCATGAATGCTTTTTGTAAAGTTACCTGCATTATCTTTTTCTTGGGTGTTTTACTGATTGATTAAACAAACAAACAAACAAAAAACAATGTTTGTTTAGCCAGGCTGTGGCACAGGGCAGGCAGTGGTGGCAAAGGCCTTTAGTACCAGCATTCAGGAAGCAGTAGAATTTTTTAAGTTTGAGGCCAGCTTGGTCTACAGAGTAGGTTCCAGGAGAGTCAGTGCTACACAGAAACACCCTGAGTAGGAGAAAAAAAAATTATTTTTATTTTATATACATGGGCATTTTCCTGCATGTATGTGTATGCACTATGTACCTGTCTAGTGTCTGACCCTAATGGGGCAAGAGGAGGGCATCAGATCCCCTGGAACTGGGCTATGGGTGATTGTTCGTTGCTATGCAGATGCTGGGAACAGCAGCCCAGTCCTTTGCAGGAGCCACACACTGTGTTCTTAACTGCTGAGCCAGCTCGAATCCTCCTTAATTGTTCTTATCAGATTAAGCTGTATGAAATTGCCACATTTATGGGGCAAACACGGTGTGCTGGCTGGACTTATGTCAACTTGACAAACTGTAGTCACCTGATCGGAGGGAACCTTGACTGAGAAAATGCCTCCATAAAATCGGACTGTAGGGGGCTGGAGAGATGGCTCAGCGGTTAAGAGCATGGACTGCTCTTCCGAAGGTCCTGAGTTCAAATCCCAGCAACCACATGGTGGCTCACAACCATCCGTAATGAGATCTGACTCCCTCTTCTGGAGTGTCTGAAGACAGCTACAGTGTACTTACATATAATAAATAAGTAAATAAATAAATCTTTAAAAAAATTTATCAGTTAAGGAACAATGCAGGAGGACCCAGTCCATTGTAGGTGGGGCTACCCCTTAGCCGGTGGTCCTGGGTTCTGTAAAAAAGCAGACTGAGCAAGCCATGGGGAGCAAGCTAGTATGAAGCACCCCTCCATGGTCTCTGCGTCAGCACCCGACTCCAGGTTCCTGCTCTGCCTGAGTTCCTGTCCTCCTTTTCTCCCTAAGTTGTTTTTGGTCACTGTGTTTTGTCACAGCAATAAAAACCCTTACTAGGATAGCTTAAGTTAAAAATTATTACATGAACCATAGCTACTGCTATTGTCATACACAGTCACTTAATGACAGTATATTTTGGGCAGATAAACCAAGCAGCAGACCAGGCCAAGGTGTTCCACGTGGGAGAGATTTATTATGTGGGAGTGGGGGAGCAGCGAAGCTGGTAGAAGGGTAGAGAAGAGCAGAGAGAGAGAGGAGGGGTTGGCTTCCTCTCTTATACAGAAAATGACATCACACCAGTGAGGGCGGGAACTGAGCCAAGTGGATTGTGGGATAGGAGGTCGTTGTCCTGGCAACGCAGGTCAAGGGTCACATGGCTAGGCGGGGCTTGCAGTATCCTGGTGCTAACACTTGTAATCCTGAGGAGGCAGCGACAGAAGGGTCCCTGAGGTTCTCTGGCCAGCCAGCCTAGTCTAAACTACAAACCAGTGAGAGATACTGGTTTTTTTGTTTGTTTGTTTGTTTTTAAAAAAAGCTAAGCTCCAAAGGAACACTAGTAGCCCCGAGTGGTCAGAACTCACCTGCCTCTGCCTCCTGAGTGCTGGGTGAAAGCCTCCACGCTTGGTTACGGTTACTGAATTCTGAACATGTTTCCTCTCCCTGGGTTCTCATGAGCTTTGCTGAGATGAGAGCATTCTGGATGCAATGATGCTTCTTTTGCATCCCCCCTTGTCATCCGAGCCTCATTTGCCTGGTGCTCTCAGCCGGTAGCTGCCGTACCCGAAAGCACAGCACTGGGCTCACGTGGCCCCTGCTCCTTCCGGGCTCTGACTCCTGGGCTAGACAATAGTTGGAATTTTCTCTTTGTGCTGGAAACTGAGATCAGGTGGGGGTGGGGAAGCAGGGACCTGGGGACTCTATTAAATCATGCACTTGCATTGGGGTCTTTTTATTTTGAATGTCATTGATTGATTGATTGATGATTGATTGATTGAAGCAGTATGGTCTGGAACTTGCCACACAGACCAGGCTGGCCTTGATCTTACAGAGACACCTGTGTCTGTCTCTTGAGTGCCCAGAATTAAAGCATGTGCCACCACACCCTGCCTTAAGATTTGTTTAATTTAAATTAGGTGTGTGTGTGTCTGTGTGTGTCTGTGTGTGCTTGAGTGTAAGTGAACTGAGAAACCAGAAGAACTCACCCAATACTCTTGGTGTTGAAGTTACATGAAGTTATGACCTCATATATGACAGATATAGGTGCTTCAAACTGAACTTGAATCTTCTACACGAGCAGTGTTTTCTTTTTAAAGTAGTATCTAAGTTCATTTTTATTTTTCAAGATTTTAGGTGTACGTGTGTTTTGTGTTCATGTGTGTTTGTACTATGTGTGTGCGCCAGAAGTGGCTGTTGGATCCCCTTCTACTAGAGTTACAGATGGCTGTGAGCTGCCATTCATCACGGAGGCTTTTGAAACTCACTTTGTAACCGAGCTAGCCTTCAGTTCATAGCAGTCCTCCTGCCTCAGCCTCCCAAGTGCGAAGATGATAGGCACAAGCCACCACAGTTACAGTTACAGTTACAGTTACAGTTACAGTCTCTACTCAGTCCTGTATTACTTAGCGTTTGAGGACAGTGTGCCTTGAGGATTCTCTATCTAGCTGTTGCTGGGATGGGTGGTGGTGGAGGGGGGGGATTGTTTTGTTTTGATTTCCTGAATATTTGAGGTGAGGGGCATTGAATACAGGGCCTCTTCGTAGAGAGCATGTAAACAAGAAATACGCTTAGGACCCCACAGGATGCTACAGCAATGAGCAGCCAGCTGTGTAGAAGAGTTGGATGTCACAGTGATGAGCAGCCAGGTTATGCCAGCTGTGTATAGCAGTTACGAATGAAGTAATGACCCATGATCTAATAACCCATGATGTAATGTTAGAGTGTGATTGACCGGAGTGTGACCACACCCTTGTAGCAAATAAAAGCAGAGTCTTGCAGCAGGCAGGCAGAGTGTTTGATGCGGAGACAGTAAGACTGTTGTGCTATCTTGCTCTCCAACCAGAGAACAACTGGGCATACCACCCTTGCTGTATCAAGGAAGATCTAGAGGAAGGAGCCGCTGCCCCACACATGTCAGAGCATCAGTCAGATCTCAAGCCTTGCCTGTGAGCCTCTCTGCCTCTTGCTTCTGAGTCAGGTACTGCTTGCATGTAATATGGACTGACACTGGTCATTGTAGTGAATAAACTCCGTCTCTCCCTCCTTCCCAGCCTTAAGCTGGATGTGACTCACCATTCTTCAAGCCCATGCTCTACTGCTGAGCTACAGCCCTTGCTCCCCGCCTGGCTGACAGAACACCCTAGAGTGAAGGCCTCTGGGTCAGCGCTTACCTTGGTCGAACTTCTCTTGTCTTGTATTTTTCAGTATAGAATTAGGTATTTCCTTGTAGCTATGAGAAAATGTACAACAAACAAAATAATGAAAGAAGTGTCTCTTGTGGCACATAGTCAAGGGCACAGACGACCAGCGTGAGGATGCTGTGTTGATCGACAGGCACGTGAGGCAATTAAGTTACAGGACAGCCACAGTCAGGAGATAGAGATGGATGCTGGGGATGTGTAGGTGGCTCTCTCCTTTGTGTTCAGTCCAGGATCCCAGCTCATGGATGGAGTAGTGCTACCCACAGTTAGAGTGAGTCTCCATCTCAATTAACCCAGTCTACAATATCCCTCACAAATACCCAGAGATTTGTCTCTGGAGTAATTCTAGATCCTGTAAAGATGACAACTGATACAAGCCACAAGTTCATTCTGAGAAAATTACTGGAGTCTACTTTTCTTGGTTGCCACCAAGGATCCTGGCTAATATAGCACCCAAGTTACTTAGATCTTTGAAGTAGCTTGGACTTTTGCCAGTGTGAGTGTATATGTGGTGCATGTGAATGTATGCACGTGTGGATGTGAGTGTGTATGGATGTGAGTACATGTGTGTGAACATGTGTATGAGTGTGTGTGTGTATGTGTGAGTGTATGTGGGTGAATGTGTGTGTGTGAGTGAGTGTATGTGTGTGAATGTGTGTGTGTGTGTGTGTGTGTGTGTGTGTGTGTGTTGGGGGATGGAAAGCCTAGCTAACTCTGTAGCATGTTATTTATGGTGATTGCTTACACTGTGTCTGTGTAGTGGGCAGCCAGCATGAGGGGCTGGGAGAGATGGGAACTGTGAGATTTGTATCCTGGGGTTGGCAACCTGAGATACATACCGCTTTGGAGGGGGAGTAAGGCAGAGATGGGGCAAAGAGGAAGCCAAAGCCTGAACGTATTACATCTCCTGGAGGCAATGTGAAGATTCTTCTAGCAATTGAGGAGGCATGGTGGTTTTGTATTACTTTTTCAATTTAAAATTAAATGAGTATGTATTTTGGAATCAAATATAAGAGTCTGCAGACATTTTTAAGAGAACACAGAATAATTTAAGAAATCCCCAGCTGGCAGAGCACCAACCGGCACCCCTATTTACACCTTTGGGAATGAAATATTTTTCTTTGCAACTAGAAAGGAGTCTGGTGGAGATGTAGAGAAATGCAGAGCCTGGTTCGAATGTAGATGTTAGGTTCCAGTGTGTCACCCGTCTGTACTTAGTTTCCTCTTAAGGCCAGGCTAGTGTGAGCCCTTTCTGCCTTTGCAGATTCTAAACACTGCTAATACCACAGTCAACCTTGTCTTAAAAAAAAAAAAATCACTCATCGTGGATGAAGCCCTAGTGTTGTGAATAGATATAGGAAGGTTAAAACTAATGGGGTGGTTCTCAAGATGGCAGAAAAGGAAGAGTCAAGAAGGCCTACATCCCAGGCCACTGTGATAGTTTGGCAGGTAGAGACCACTGCTGGGGAGCCTGAACTAAGTTTAAGTTTCAGAAACCTCTTGGTGGAGGAGAGATGCTATGGCAAATTGTTCTATTTGACCTCAACATGCATAGAGTTGCATGCCTGTCCTCCCCCAAATAAATAACAAAAGAAAAATGTTTAGAAAGAGAAGAGGGGAGGAGGGAGGGAGGGAGGTTAGGAGGGAGGAAGGTTAGGAGGGAGGGAGAGAGAGAGAGAGAGAGAGAGAGAGCACCTTACTCTCTCTCAGGATGCTGGACAGTCCAAGATAATGAGCGAGGCATGGTAAGGGTAGTCATTGTAATCCCAGTAGGTACCATGGCTGATACTTGCAATTCCAGTACTCCAGTAGATGAGACAGGAGAGTTATTATGACTTCAAGGACAGCTAGAACTATACAACATGGCTCTATCTCAAGCACAACAAAAGGAAGAAAAAACAAAGACTCTGATCTCTAGGCAAGGATGCTATTGCAGTTCCACAATATGGCCTGACTGTTTGCATGCCTACATTCGCATTTTGAAATCCTTAACCCAGCGGGATGGATTAAGTGGAGATCTTTGTGAGGTAATTAGGTACTGGGGATGGGGCCCTAATGAATCAGACTTGTGCTCTTATTAAAGGGGTACTAGCAGAGGCTGAAGACCATGATTGGTCTTCTGGGGAACCAGTTATACACACAGTGCATTTATATACCTACAGACAAAAAGACTCATACACGTAAAATAAAAATAAATAAATCTTAAAAGGAAAGGGAGTCCTAACCAAGTGTGGTGGCTCACACCTGTAATCCTAGCAATCAGAGAAATGGAGATAGGATAAGTAATTTAAGGTCAACTTTGGTACATTAGTGAGTTAAAGGCCAGCCTGAGGTACATAAATCCCTACATCAGAACTCACCATCAAGACGGATGACCTAAGTTTGAGCCCCAGGACCCATGTGGTAGAAAGAAAGAACTGATTCCTGCAAGTTATCTTCTGGCTTGCACAGATATATCAACATACACATACACATACACACACACACACATACACACACACACATTCACATGTGCACTATTAAGAAAAAAAGAAAGGAAGGAAGGAAGGAAGGAAGGAAGGAAGGAAGGAAGGAAGAAAAGAAAACAAAAAAAAGGACCCCAGAGCACTCTTTCTACCTTGTAAGATGAGCAGATTTAGCAGTCTTGTAACCCCTTCCATACCCCAACCACACTGGTATCCAGGTCTCAAACTTTGTTGAAAAGCCACAGAAACCGACTGTTCTAGTTACTTGTCTCATTGCTGTGATAATATCCTGACTAAAGCAACTTAAGGAAGAAAGGATTTGTTTGGGCTCTGAGTTTGAAGTCACAGTCTGTCATAACAAGGAAGTCACAGCAGTGTGCAGTGGCTGGGTACACTACATTCACAGTCAAGAAGCACAGAGTAGTAACGAATGCTTGTGCTCTGCTCACCTTTCCCTCTTTATATAGTCCACGATCCTAGCCCAGGGAATGGTGCCACCCACAGTAGGCAGGGCTACCAGCCTCAAAGAACCCAATCAAGTTTCCCCCACAGCTAGTCTCCCAGGTGATTGGTTTGTTTTTTGTTTTTGTTTTAATCTTATCAAAAGATAATTGAGATTAGCCATCACGATGACTGAGACAAGAGAATGGGGATCACTGGTAAGTACCACAATGTGACACAGCTCCTTAGGTCATTTATCTTCGTCATTTTCTACTTTTGCTGTTGATGCTGCTGTCTGCTTGCTTGGCTACTGCTTGTCCATTTTATTTTAGAGGTATTGTCTCTCCTAGAACTTAGAACGTGCATTCTTCTTAGTGCTTTGACCCACATTCTAGCCTGAATGAGGGTCACATTAGGTCTGTTGTTTGCTTCTTCTATCATGAATACCAGTGCTGGGAGTCTGGGGGAAAATCAGAGAGGAAGAGGGGCCTAAAGACAACCACCCCCTCCCAATCCATAAGGCTGTATTGAGGGTTAAAATCGTGGGTTTTCCATGAAAAATTATAGGTACAGCGACAAAATTTAGAGCTAAGATGAAAGGATGGACTATCCAGAGAGGACCCCATTCGGGAGTCCATCCCATCATCAGCCACCAAACCTAGATACTAATGCTCATACTGGCAAGATACGGCTGAAGGGACCCTGATATTGTGGCCTCTTGTGAGGCTATGCCAGAGCCTGGTAAACACCGAAATGGATGATCACAGCCAGCTACTGGATGGAACACAGGGTCCCCAATGGAGGAACTAGAGAAAGTACCCAAGTACCTGAAGGGGCTGCAACCCTGTAGGTGGAACAACAACAGGAACTAACCAGTACCCCCTGGGGTTGCGTTTCTAGCTGCATTTGTAGCAGAAGATGACCTAATCGGCCATCAGTGGGAATAGAGGTTCCATGGTCTTCCAAACTCCATATGACCTAGCACAAGGCAAGGCCTGGGCCAAGTAGTGGGAGTGGGTGGGTAGGGGGACAGAGGTGGGGGGAGGGGTATGGGAAACTTTCGGGATAGCATTTGAAATGTAAATAAAGAAAANAANAAAAAAAAAAAAGAAAAAAAAAATAAAATCGTGGGTTTTGAGGACTGTTTGAGTCTGTCCCTGGGAGCTCCTATATAAAGGACTGTGGCTACTGGGAGGTGAATGGACCAGGAGGTTCATGGGTTCATTTTTTAAATTCATAGTTGAATGGACTTTAAGAGGTGGGAACTGACTAGGTCACTGTTAGCGTACCTTTTAAAGGTCTGCCTTGTCCAGAGCTCTATCTTTTCTGTGTCACAGCCTCCTGGAGGTCAGAAGTGGAACAACACACACACACACACACACACACACACACACACACACACACCCATCCACCATGGTATCCTACCTCACTCACAAGACAGGAATCAACAGCTGAGTGACGATGCACTGGAATCTCTGGAAGCATGAGACTAAGTCTTTCATTTCTCTCAGGCCTTTGTCACAGTAATGAAATGGCCAACACAAGAGCAGAGCTCAGACTGGGTTTGTGACTCAGATGGTAGAGGGCTTGCCCGTCACACACAAAGCCTTGGTTCCATCTGCAGTACTGCATAAGCTGAGCAAAGTGGCACACACCTGTGATCTCAGCCCTTGGAAGGTAAAGACAAGAGGATCAGAAGCTCAAGGTAATCCTAGGAGTTGGAAGACAGTGTGAGATACTGAGACCCTATCTGAAATCATAGTGGGAAGGAAGAGAGGGAGGGAGGGAGGGAGGGAGGGAGGGAGCGAGAAGAGGACCAGGTTGGAAACACGGCTCTGCTCCTACTCAGCACAGAGGGAAGGACAGATAAGGCACATGGCAGATAGAGAGAAAGTCATTCAAGCATAAACTCTGAGTCCCAAACCAGCTGTGTCCCAATGTCTTTACAAGCAGCTGCCCCACCTCTTACATTTGACCAAGTATTCTGGGGAATGTCACTGGTCACAGAGAAGCTGAAGGCAGAGGTGCTGCAGATATCTGGCACCCCAGTCCTGGCCAAAACCCTACTCAGTGACACTTGCTCTCATGACCAACTCATTCAAAGTGTTCCACTAGCAGGCTCACCAGACTCTCCCCTAAACCCTAGCCTGGGAGCCCAGAACAGGCCAGGATCGCCTAAAACCCTTGATTCCTGGCTTGAAGTCTGTTGGTGACTGCTCCTGTTGACGTCCCTTTGGTGGAAAGAATGTCACTAGTCTGCCTCTAGCCTTCCTGGGCGTCCTGTGTGGCCTAAAGCCGATAAGAGTGTGTACGTGCAGGCCCTTGGGCCAGATGCCTTCTTGTTGCTAGGCACCGGATGCTCTGCTCTGAGCCTGGGATCAGGCCTGTGGGATGAGACATAGACGAGGCCTTTGGGGCGCAGAGCTGAGGATCCTGTTGCCTTTGCAGGGAGGGGCCGGGTCAGCTACCTTACTGCTGATTTGTTTGTTTAACTTTCCTTTTTATCCTACGCTCCTCTGATGGGAAGAAGGTCTACTTGTGGGCTCCTACTTCACGGGGCTTTTCAGTCTTCCTAGGCGAAAGCACACATTCCTGAAAATCACCCAAGGAAGAGGGTAAAGGTGTCACTGGGATAGCAGTGGGGCTTGAGGCCCGAGTTAACAGCTCATGTGCACATGTGGGTGTGGGTGTGTGAGCTCCTAAGCACACGTTCTCGGGGACTGGAATCCCTCCCACCACATTCCCTAGGGCGTCTCCCCAGCCACTGTGACTATAATCATAGTCAGCTTGGGACTTTCACCAAACAGCACATTCTACCACCCTGGACAACCTCTTTGTTTGATCTTCTCTCTAGAGACACAGGTCAGGAGGAAGGTGGGGCGGAGCTTCGAGCAGCAGCATGTGGGACGCATCTCCTCCTTCTCTTCATTTAGAAGCTGCAAACCTGATGCTGGTCCTCAAATCATACTCCCACAGTTTCTCTGCCTCAAACCAAGGACCCCAGACACAAATTTCTGAGAATTGGGGTCACCTCAGAGTCACTAGTCCAACCCACTACTTTACAGAACCCTGGGACACTGACTTCTTAAATGTCACACGCACAGAGGGACAGCTTTGCAGACGTCCAGGGAAGAGCCTTCTTCCACGGCACAGTTCTTTCCACCAGTTAGCAGCCACTGGGTGACACCTCAGATACTCACTTAGAACTCAGCCTAACAAGCAAAGCAACAGGCAGGAAGTGTAGCAGCAGAAACTTTATTTATGCTAGAGTGTGGATGACTGACATCAGGAGGTCTTCAAACAAAGGAGATTTAGGTAGAAAGCAGAAATGAAAAGATCAGGAGGGCACTAGATTATGTAAAAGCCGACGCTGACTGAGGTTAGCTAGTGGGAGGAGGCCATCAAGCTGGGAAGCTCCAGAGAGAAACCTTACATTAATACATGGCTCACAGGTCCAGGTCTGATTCTTTCTTCTGCACGGGGAGCAGTGGGAATTTCAAAGTGTCAGATCCCTCTATGCATCTAATCCTGTTGCTCTCCAGAGAGAATGTGTTTTAGATTTATCTTCAAACTGCCTCAAGGATCCGCGGGTCATTCATTTGGGCCACCTGGGGCCTCAGCTTTGGCTCGGTTCAACTTCCTTCCTGCCACACAGTGGGAGAGCAGCCTTTCCTCCCGGGCTGGGTTTTATTTGTTTGGTTTTGTTTTAATAATTTAAGTTCCCTGTTTTATGTATCTAATCTCTTCATATTTTCAAGATAAAATTAGTTCTACAGTGCATGTTAAATTCTCTGAGTATATTGGAATTGTTGTTTATCATTTAAATTTAATTTAACCTTTTTCTTTCTTTAGTGTTTTTAATTACTTAAGAAATACACACCCCTTGTAAAGGATTCATAAAAACGGCGAAGGATGTGGAAGCAGACGCCACCTGAAAGGAAACTTGCACTGCTAACATTCTTAGCTCTTGGGGTGTGCGTTTAAAACTTTAAAAAATTATTTAATTTTTGAGACAGGGTTTAACTTAGCCCAGGCTAGCTTCAAACTTGCCACATAGCTAAGGGTGACCTTGAACTCCTGAACCCCTGCCTGTATGGTTTTAGGTGGCTGTCACCAAGCCCGATTTTTACAAGGTGCTTAACCCAGGGCTTCATGCATGCTACACAAATGCTTTACCCACTAAGCCACATCTCACAACTCCAGCTACCGGTGTGCCCATGTGTGCCCGTGTGTGCCCGTGTGTGTGTGTGTGTGTGTGTGTGTTTGCGCGTGTGCGTGTGTATGTGTGTGTGTGTGTGTGTGTGTGTGTGTTGTACATGCGTACTAGTGTCCTCACAGGCCAGAAGAGGATGCCATATGTCATATCTTTGGAGCTGAAGTTAAAACTGTTGTGAGCTGCTCAGTGTAGCTCCTAGGAACCAAATTCAAGCATCCTTGAAGAGCAGCGAGTGTTCTTGACTGCTGAGCCATCTCTCCCTCACCACTAAATACATTTTTGTTTCTTTGTTTCTGTTTCCTCCCTTCCCCACAAGACAGGGTTTCTCTGTGTAGCCTTGGCTGTCCTGAACTTGTTCTGTAGACCAGGCTGTCCTTGAACTCACATCCTCCTGCCTCTGCCTGGAGTGCTAGGATGGAAGGCGTGCGCCACCACTGCCTCCCAGCTAAGTACTTTTAAAAATCTACAAATAAGCAAATGCGGGCCTGCAGCTTCTTGGTGGTATCTGAAACCAAGTTTGGGGTTTTATGAGACTAAGGATGTTTTAAAAATAACAGAGGGACTGTTTCCTCGACAGTGTGATGCTTGCACTTTGGTTGAAAGTGTCACTCACTATGGGTGCTTTGGATACAAGCAGAGGCACCAGCTCTCTCACTAAGCATTGTGCCATCATCTCACTGCCCAGTAAGAGAAACTCCAGGTTCCTGAAGAAAGCCCTTTGCTGGGTGTTTGCAGAGTAAGATCCAGAACAGCCAGAATTGTTTATTATTCCTACTACTACAACAATACGCTGTATTCACTGCCATGACCAGGGCAGCAAAACCCACTTCTCCGCCAAATCCCTACCCCCCATCGCCCCACCCCCTGACATCCCAGGATACATGGGGAAGCCCCTGTGTAACTCAGCTGCAGCTGAACACCATGTTTTATTTGAAGTAACTACTGATGGGTACACTATGGTTGTTCAGATTTGAATGTTGTCGGGTTTTTTTTATTAGATATTTTCTTTATTTACATTTCAAATGCTATCCCGAAAGTTCCCTATACCCTCCACCCGCCCCTGCTCCCCTACCCACCCACTCCCACTTCTTGGCCCTGGCATTCCCCTGTGCTGGGTCATATAAAGTTTGCAAGACCAAGGGTGTGGGGAGCCGTCCTCACAATCGCCATGGCAAGATGGCGCTGGCATCCGGTGTTCTAACTGGTAAACAAGCGGTCTGC
>NC_034599.1:57966954-57976694 GCF_900095145.1 Mus pahari | reverse complement strand
TGACTGTGAGCATCCACTTCTGTGTTTGCCAGGCACTGGCATAGCCTCACAAGAGGCCGCTATATCAGGGTCCCTTCAACAGAATCTTGCTAGCATGTGCAATAGTATCTGGGTTTGGTGGCTGATGATGGGATGGATCCCCAGGTGGGGTAGTCTCTGGATAGACTATCCTTTCACCTTAGCTCTAAATTTTGTCTCTGTATCTATATCCTTTCATGGGTATTTTGTTCCCTATTCTAAGGAAGAATGAAGTATCCACGTGATGGTCTTCCTTCTTGGTTTTCTTGTGTTTTACAAAATGTTTCTGGACTAATATTCATTTATCAGTGAGTGCATTAAAAAAAAAAAAAAAAAAAGAATAGCACAGGGCTAAGGATGTAGCTTGGTTGGTACAGCATGCTGGCCTACCACGTGTGAGAAAGCCCTGGGTGCCGTCCCCAGCCTTGCATAAGCAGAGCATGGTGGCAAAGGCCTGTAATCCTAGGCTGGAGGTCGAAGCAGGAGGATCAGTAGTAGCTCAAGGTCATCCTCCAGGCACAATATATTCAGTCTGAGGCTAGCCTGAGCTACATTAGATCCTGTCTCAATAAATAAAACATGAGCTTATCACTGCAAGGAAAACTGACAATGTTTATTATTAATGATGAAATACAATCTTTCAAGCAAAAAAAAAAAAAAAATAGAATTTCAAAGCTTCAATCAGCCAGCAGAGCAGGATAGCTTCCAGCTCATAGGGACAATGAAATTAGTAATGATGTTATCGTGTGTGGGGGGGGGTGGTTATGTTCTCTCTCTCTCTCTCTCTCTCTCTCCCTTTCTCTCTCTCTTTTTCTCTTTTGGTTTTTCGAGACAGGGTTTCTCTGTGTAGCCCTGACTGTCCTAGACTCCCTCTGTAGACCAGGCTGGTCTCAAAGAGATCCACTTGCTGGGATTAAAGGTATGTGCCACTATACCTGGCCAACTTTTTTTCCTTAATATTCATGTATAAAAAACATTTTCATAGCTGTGCAGTGGTGGTTCATGCCCTTAGTCCAAGCACTTGGGAGGCAGAGGCAGGCAGAAACCCTGATTCAAACAGACAAACAAACAAATAAAAAACAAAAAAAAATTTTTTTAATTAAAAATGAAAAACACTGTCACAGGAACTCCAAGGGCAAAGCTGAGGCCAATGACACAACAAGCAGTTTACTGAGGGGACTGTCCCCTTTGCTGATGTCTTATATTATTAACAACGTGTTAATATTCATCCTATGTAACTCAGTGTTCAAGGCATAGAGTAACAAAATCACACATGTATGAAAGATTCCCTCAAAGCAGGAAGAAAACTATCAGATTTTAATAAAATCGGATGACTGTTTCCTGGATACAGTCTAGAATCCACATTGTCACCGACCTTGGAGAACCTACTGCTTGTCAAGTCAGGTAAACAAGCCGGGAAGTGTCCACAGCAATCTAAAGAGAGTATAAAAATAACTCCCCCTTTCTGGCTATCTCTCCATGCGAAGCCATACTTTCTTCCTTGACTTCAACCGAAGCAGCACATTGCCGCAGAATGGAGCAGATGCAGACTGCAGAATCCAGTTGCCTTCTGTGCTGCCACAGACTAAAACACACTCACAACAGCGTGGCATAGTGCAGTCTTCTCCCTGAGCTATGTTAACTTATTTAAAATGATGTGATTTAGGTTGCGATGTAAAGAACTTATTTGTTATTTTAATCACTGAATGCATACACATTTTGAAATATATCTCAGCTTTCATTTCTAAAATTGTAAATGCTGATGGACAAAACCTTCAGAGACAGAGCACACTGAAATCTTTAGTAAGTTACAAGAATCTGAAAAAGGGACCCACCCCAATCGAGGAGCTGTTCACGGCTTCCAGGGAGTCCAGTTCTTTTTTTCTTTTTCTGTCTTTCTTTTCTTTTTTCTCTTTTCTTTTCTTTTCTTTTCTTTTTTCTTTTCTTTTCTTTTCTTTTCTTTTCTTTTCTTTTCTTTTCTTTTCTTTTCTTTTCTTAACGTTATGGCTCTTGATAGGTGAACCATGCCCTGGTAGATGGCCTGTACCAAAAGTATGTAGACAGCACAAATTGGAATCTATAAGTTATAAAATAACAACAACAACAATAGTTTTTAAAGGAGCATGAAAAGATCCAAAAAAGTCCTAACAGGGACCAGAGAGATGTATTAGTGCATGAATGCTCTTGCTGCTAAGCCTGATGACCTAAGTTCTATTTTGGGAACCCACATGGTAGAAGAAGAAAACTGACCTCTGACCTCTTACCTCTGACCTCCACATCACTCTATGGCATATGTACCCACACCCACCCACCCACACAGACACACAGACACACAGACACACACACACACACACACACGCACACAATCAATCAATAAGTAAATAAGTAAATGTTACATAGACACTATATACAAAACAGAGAAAAGATCACAAGGGAGGACCAGTTTGAGAGTGGCTTTTCTCTTTTTTCCCAGTAAAGGTAGCTAGCTCACTATAGTGTGAGTACATCCCACAAACATTCCAGTGTTGGGCATTTAATCCCTAAATTCATACGTTAATGGCATTTGAAGAAAGTAATTGGGATCAGATGAAGTCAGAAGGAAGGGTGGCACTCCATGCTAGCTTTGTAAAAAGGGAAGAGAAACGTGGCCCAGTTCACTTGCCAGGTGCCACCCTGTGGGCCTTCCCCCATCTTACAGCATAGCACTGACTCCCCACAGCCAAGAAGATGGTTTTGGATTGCTCGATCCTCAGAACGCTGAGCCAAATACACCTCTACTCTTCACAGATTACCCAGTTTGGGTAGTTGTCATAGCAACCGGAAGCCGAGGGAGGAGGTGTAGTTCTAGCTCACTCTCTTTAGTGATTGAACATTTTAGCAAACTGTACTTAACCAGGCTGGGGCATACTCAGGGGGTAGGGCTTGCCCAGCACCCATGAAGCCCTGGGTTTCATTTGCAATGATGCATAGTTAAGGCATGGTGGTGCATACCTATAATCCCAGCGCTCAGGAAATGAGAGAGGAGAATGAGCGGTGTCTCCAACAACAGCAGCTGGCCACACCCTGTTGATGGACAGTCAGTTTCACTACAAGGTTTTAGTTGCTGTTCACAGTGGGCAGCCAATGCTTCCTTCTTTTCAGCTATTTCTGGAGGACAAACTGCTAGAGGAGTAACTCTGGAGTCAAAAGCTATCTACAAGTAAAGACATCACGACAGGCACTTACAAATGTATCCTTTTATTGTGATTTTTAAATTTTCTGCATGTGTGTATGTCTGTACATGTGGACGTATCTGGTGAGTTCAGGTTGCAGAGCCCAGATGGATCCCTTGGAGCTGAGTTACAGGAGGCTGCAAACCACCAGTGTGGACACTGGGAACCAGACCCAGGTCCTCTGGAAGAGCAGAAGCCTCACTAAGCATTCAGATGGGTTTTAGCAAATCTAAGTGTGGGCTGAATCTGTGGGAGAGTTTGCTAGAGATCTACATAAACAGAGGGCTCAGAGCTTAGCGCTGGCTCAGTGGTGCTTTCCAGCCACCACGTTGAAAAGACCCTTGGCGATTTCCATATCTTTGCTCAGCTAAAGGTAGGAAGTCCATGAGCAGGCAGAGAGCTCTTTATTCTTGACAATACTTGACACCCTCCGAATTTGCTCAAGTAGTTTTTTTTTATTAAATTGTTTGTTTGTTTTTATTTTTACTTTTAATTATGAGTGCATCTGTGTGTGGGTATGTGCAGGGGAGTGCAGCTACATGCAGGGGCCAGAAGAGTGTCAGAGTTACAGAGCTGGAGTTACAAGTGGTTCTGAGCTGCCGGACATGGGTGGGTGCTGGGAATTGAACTCAGGTCCTCTGAAAGAGCAGCAAGCATGCTTAACCACTGAGCCATCTCTCCAGCCCCTTCATTCAGTTGAAAATTTTTATTTTGTTGTATCACATTCTGTTGAGATGATGACACATATGCATGGCTCAAAATCTAAATACTGTGAAAAAGGCCAATGCCGGGAGGACATGGGAAGACAGGATGCTTCTGTGCTCTGGGAAGGTTTGTCGGTATAATTTCTTGGTGGGTCAGCAGAGCACCTGGGCCAAGAGCAAGGCTAGGATATTGTCTTCGACGTTGCCACCCTCTCTAGCAAGCCACTTCTTCCAACCTTGGCCTCACCTCCCCAAGGTTTCCCAAAATATTTCCACGAACTGGGCACCAATTCTTGTTCTAACTCATAAGCCTATGAGGGATGTTCCACATTCAAACCATAAGTGGCCATGGAAAAGGTTCATCTGTGAAGACCGCCTGGGACAGTGCAGGTACCTGTCCATTCCAGGCGCGAATTTCCAGAGCAGTTGCAAATATGGTTTTAAGTTAGTTGGCGTTGTTACGGTTACAAAACATCTGAGAGAAATGATTTAAAATAGGATTTATTTTGGCTCATGGTTTCGACTGCTTTGGGGCAGAAGGTGAGGCAGGACATTCTGGTAGCTCAAGGTGGAGCAAGACTGAGCATCTCACGTTAGCCAGGAAGCAGGAAAGATAGAAGAGGGTCAGGGAGATGTCCCCCTTGGAGACACCCTCAGAGTACCCTAGTTTCTCCAACCAGGCCCCATCTTCTAATAGTCTATTCAGCTATACACTTGCCAGTCATGAAGTTGGAGCCCTCGCTATGTAGTAATATAGCATCTCCTCCACGGTAATCCCTTTCCAGTAGCACCCCCAGCTGGGACCACGACTTTACCGCAGGAACCTCTGGATGACATGACAGATTCAAGCCACGGTATTCCACTGCCAGTGAGAGTGATGGGTGTGTCACAGAAACATGTGGTCCAACTTCCAGACTCACAGCACATGCCAGGAACACATCCTACACTCAGAGTTCCCAGAATGTCTAGGACAGCTGCTGAGCCAGCGCGAAGGCTGAGGCCTGCATGCAGATGACACAAGCTGGCCTGTGGAGAATGATATTTGTCAATGGAATGAGAGAGGGTGATGACAGCTTAGTAATAAAATTCAAGCCATTCTTATCTACTGAACAGAGCCCTTAGAGCTCAGCCCCCGTCATTGGAGCTTGCACTCATGCTCAGCCCCAAGACTTGCCTAGCACCAAATGACTCCAATAGGTCGCTTCATGAATTCTTTTTATTCTTTATATTTCATTTATTTAGTGTGTGTGTGTGTGTGTATACACCTGTATCATGGCGTGGGTCTGGATGTAAGAGGATACCTTGCAAGAGTTCTCTCTTTCCATTCTGTGGGTTCTAGGTCTTTGGTTGTCGGACTTGGCAACAGGTGCCCTTCCTCCCTGAGCCTTCTCACTGGTCTGCTTCTTGGGTTCTTATATTCAATGATAATTTTTGTTGTTAAAATTTGTTGTTAAAGAAAAGAGTGGGTAAGTGTTGGTTGATAACATTTGGCTAATGACTGTCAGAACTGTTTCATTTTCCATTCTCTGTAACAGTGTCAGGGAAGACAGACAACCAATCTTGTAGTTGTGCTCGCTGCCAGAAGGAGTCAGCACTGAAAAGCAGTTTATTTCCCTCCTGGGGCCTTAGTGGGTGGGTGGAGTTCCTTCTGAGGAAATCTGGCCATTTGACTCTGCCACCATGGAGTGGATGCACGAAACACAGCCAAGAACAGTTGACTGCAGATTGACAGCTCACGAGATGTCCCAAAAACACACCAGTGGTTTGGCTCAGCTAGTGAAGTGCATGCCTGACAGGCAAGAAGTCCTGCATCCAATCCCCGGCCCCACATAAGCCAGATGTGGTGGTGCTCATCTGTCCGAAACACTCAGCAGGTGGAGAAAGGAGATCAGAAGGTCAAGGCCATCCTTGACCACAGAGTGAGTTTGGATGCCAGCTGAGCCTGTCTCAAACAAACAAACACAAAAGAAGGAGCAGGTGAGGTGTGTCAGCTGTGGCTGCACACACGTCTGTCTATCCATCACTCAGGAAGCTGAGACAGATGAATTAAGGCCAGCTCAGGTCACATGGTGATACCATGTCTCAAGAAGCAGCAGAAAACGAAAGAAATGATCTAAGGGGAAACAATGAGCTTGAGCACCAGCTAGAGCGCCCTGACTCTCCTATATACACATATATGTTGCATATTTGGTCTCTGGCACCTGGAACATATATTAAAATTCACACAGATGAGACATACTTTGGAGCTGACGTCCTATTTTCCGATTTCTTTTCCCTTCACTTCTAGTCTGGTAGTAACTTTTTATGTGGACTCTCAGATATGGGAGGGAACAGCTTCTCATAGGACGTATAAAGAATAAAATGGGGTCTGGTGGGGGAAGAATTGAACAAAATTAAATAGAATTCATTTCCAAGACATTGTTGCTCTAAAACCCCTACTTATTGAGGGCTGGCAGGAATTCCAGATGGTTGGTTCAAGGTCATGGAACCCCACCTTATCTTTGCTCGCTCATCCTTCAGCACCCACAACCCGCCCCCACCTCCTTCTTCTGTAGATAGTTCTTCTTTCAGATAGTTCTCTACCTCTGTGCTTTCCTTTCTTCCCATTCTTCCGAGACAATGTAACATTTCTCAGCCCCAGGCACTATTATACTGTGTTGATAGATTAAAAACCCAAGGTGCTGGTCTGGGAGGCAGTGCTGGGTTCAAGGATGGCATCTGTCATTAGTTGCTGTCTCCCGGGAAGTACACCAAGAACTTATCGTGAAACCAGGAGAATGAGAAGAGAAGGCATCCAGAAGCTACAAAGGGAGAATGAATATATGTTTGACTCCACAAAACACTTAAAGCTCTGGATGGCAAAGAGCCCATAACCAAAGTCAGAAGGCAAACAGTAGAGCAGGCAAAAACATCTATAACACATGTAGCAGGCAAAAGGGAACCGCAGAGGTGGGGGGACTCTGTGGCAAAGCACCTGTCTCGGGGACAGGCCCTGGGTTCAATAGCCAGTGCTACAAGAAAGAAAACAAGGGCTGGAGAGATGGCTCAGTGGTTAAGAGCACTGACTACTCTTCTGGAGGTCCTGAGTTCAAATCTCAGCAACCACACGGTGGCTCACAACCATCTGTAATAAGATCTGATGCCCTTTTCTGGTGTGTCTGAAGACAACTACAGTTACTTACATATAATAAATAAACAAATCTTAAAAAAAAAAAAAAAGAAAAAAGAAAAAACAGCCTTCACTTCAAAGAGCACTCGGCAGTTTTAAAAGGAAAATAGAAAGTCCAGGAAGAGGTTCAACTTTGAAAAGGCAGTTCAAAAAGCCCAAGATGCAAACCTCCAGAAGACATGGTCTGGCTGCTGCCCTGTGCTGATCAAAGGAGTGTAACATAAACAAGGGGGAGGCTGGGCATGGGGCTTTAGAAACTGGGTGCAGAGGCACACGGGCCTATGAGACTAGCACTTGGGAGGTAAAACTGCTGTCCTGGTTAGCTTTGGGGCTGGAGAGATGGCTCAACTGTTAAAAGCACTTGCTGCTTTGCCAGACAATCAGAGTTTAGTACCCAGGACCCACCTTGGGTCTCTCATAACCACCTATAACTCCAACTCCAAGGGATCTGATGCCCTCTTTTGGCATCCTTGGGAACCCATAGCCACAGGGCACGCACACACACACTTTAAAACAAAAATAAATAAATAAATAAAAGGGCCCGGAATTGCGCCAGCTTTGAAGAAAAAGGCTGTGTAAGCCACAGCTATACTCAGTGTAGGAAAAGCTGGGGTGAAGAGCATGTCGTAGCTGAGGGCGTCCCTTTGAACCTCTTTAGTAAGCGATAGTCTAGCATGAGGTTAACAGTACCAAGTCAAATGATGGATGAGACTGCTGTCGTTCTAGGATGGATGTAAGATGAATTATTGAGGGCTTCTATGTGCCTGGCATTATTCTAGCACTTTATACCAATTAACGCATGTAACCCTCACAGCACCACCGTGCCAGATGTAGTGTTATTAATCCCTGATGTATAGTTTCAGAACTCTAGAAAGTAGCTGTTAAGCTCGGGTCCGGTAGGCAAAGCCAGGCAGATTGGCTCCAGAGTCTCTAACTCTTAAATACCACACCCACCTCCTCCCTGACCCTAGACATCCCTGGAGCTTTCTCACTGGGTCAGGTGACCATTGTTTTTGTTTTTATTACTTTTTTTCTTCTTTTCTTTTTCTTTTTCTTTTTTTTTTTAAATCTTTTTTTTTTTTAAAGTTTTATTTATTATATGTAAGTACACTGTAGCTGTCTTCAGACACTCCAGAAGAGGGCGTCAGATCTTGTTACGGATGGTTATGAGCCACCATGTGGTTGCTGGGATTTGAACTCTGGACCTTCGGAAGAGCAGTCGGGTGCTCTTACCCACTGAGCCATCTCACCAGCCCCTTTTTCTTCTTTTCTTTCTTTCTTTTTTTAAGATTTATTATTATATGTAAATATACTGTAGCTGTCTTCAGACACACCAGAAAAGGGCATCAGATCTCATTACAGATGACTGTAAGCCACCATGTGGTTGCTGGGATTTGAACTCAGGACCTTCGTAAGAGCCGTCAGTGCTCTTAACCGCTGACCCATCTCTCCAGCCCTGGTTTTCTTTTATTATGTTTTTAATTTGTGTGTGAATGCACACATGCACATACTAGAGTTTGTGTGTGGAGGTCAGAGGAAAGGAGTTAGTTCTCTCCTTTTAGGCTTTCATCTGGGGACTGAACTCACGTTGTCAGGCTTGGTGGCAAAAGCCTTTACCCACTGAGCCATTTCTCTGGGCTTTGGCCAACATTTCAAAGAATGACACCCTCTGCTGAGCTCAGCAGGCTCTGTGCAAAATTCCAGAAATTCCTTAGATCACAACTGAAGTTCTGGTGTGGCCACCAACCCAGATGATCATTTCAACAGGTGGATAATCCATCCAAGCATTCCACTAACACCTGATGCCTAAGCACTGTGGACCCAGAAGGCTGGGGCTGGTCACTCCAGAGACTACCCAGGGGGCTGGAGTGATGGCTTAGCAGATAAGAGCATGCTTTGGTTAGGTTCTGTTTTCTTTTGTCAACTTGACACAAGCTAGAGTTTCCCAAGAAGAGGGAATGGAGAAAATGCCTCTATCATATGGGTCTGTAGGCCAGGCTAGTCTGTGGGACTTGCTCTTGATTGATGATTGATGTGGGAGGGCCCAGTGTACTGTGGGTGATGCCAGCCCGGTCAGATGGTCCCTGGGTTGAATAAGAAAGTAGGCTGAGCAAGTCATGGGAAGTGAAACAGTAAGTAGGGCTCCTCTGTGGTTCTGCTTCAGTTCCTGCCTCCAGATTTCAGCCCTGACTTCCTGCCTTGACTTCCCTCAGTGATGGAGTGTGACCAGAGATGTGTAAGCCTGCCAGAGCTTGGAGAGGGGTCCTGAGAAAGGGATGTTTGGGGATGGCAAAAAGAACGATGTGAAGTCAATCATGGGTACAAGCTGACTGCCGTGTTCTGCTTGAGAAAGCTTTCTCTGGAGATCTCCAGAGAGCTCATCCAGATAGCTAGAATAGCAGACCAAAGTCTAGTCTTTTATTTACATATTGATTCAGTCATTCACTCCAGGTTCCCTTTTGATTATTCCAGGAATCAGCATTTCATGACCCCAGCCCCTTGATTCTAAGAAAGAGATTGCAAGCACTTTAAAAAAAAAAAAATTATTTCACTCTGGAGGCAGAGGCAGGCGGATTTCTGAGTTCAAGGCCAGCCTGGTCTACAAAGTGAGTTCCAGGACAGCCAGGACTATACAGA
>NC_034599.1:57942694-57966844 GCF_900095145.1 Mus pahari | reverse complement strand
TTGATTTATTTATTTTATGTATGTGAGTACACTATAGTTGTACAATGGTTGTGAGACTTCATGTGGTTGTTGGGAATTGAATTTTAAGACCTCTGCTCGCTCCAGTCAGCCCCACTCGCTCTGGTCAACTCTGCTCGCTCAGGCCCAAAGATTTATTTATTATTATACATAAGTACACTGTAGCTGACTTCAGAAGCACCAGAAGAGAGCATCAGATCTTATTACAGGTGGTTGTGAGCCACCATGTGGTTTCTGGGATTTGAACTCAGGACCCTCAGAAGAGCAGTCAGTGCTCTCACCCACTGAGCCATCTCATCAACCCCCACATTTTTTTTTAACATTGCAAATGAATTCAGAGTTCTGTCTGCTTTTGTAATCACAGACAATAAACTAGGTGGGTGGGATCTTGTGCTGAGATTACCATTCCAACCAGGCCTGGGCTCAAACTAGCTCTGTCCCAGGCTAACCTTGAACTCAGGAATCTGCTTGCCTTTGTATCTTTCTGACAAACTGGTTCATAGTACAGCTGCCTCTGTTCTTTTAGGTACTCAAAGCCCCTCACATAATTCCTATTGCATCCTTATATTTTGCATAGTTGAAAATTTCTTTTTATATATTTTTGAACTCATGTTTTCAGAGGTCTTTCCCACAGCCTTAAGGGCTGTCCTGAAGGCCACAGAGTTTACCATTTTTGCTAAGGACATAGGCACTCCCTTGCCTTCCAGACTTGTGCTGTCTCTGATTATCATGGAGTCATTATCCTTGGCAGAGAAGGCATTCCTCAAACCTTGGCAGGGAAAATATTTCCTAAAGGAGGAACATGAAGTCAGAAATATACAAACAAACCCCAAACCCTGTTCCAGGGGCTGGAACCATTTCAGACCTTTCCTACCACGACCATGCAGGACTCAGCATAAGCCAATAAACCAAGTTGCTTTTGGGCAGGATGTTTATCATAGCAACAGAAAACGGACTAAAAGAGTACTTACTGCTCTTGCAGTGTGCCCAAGTCTGATGGCAGTTCAGAATGGCATTTGACTCCAGCTCCAGGGCATGTGAAGCCTTCTGGACTCCATAGATATCCACTCATGTACACAGGACCCACCCTAGCACGTAATTAAAGATAAAACAAATCTTTAAAAAAGGGAAGTATAGGAAAGGAAAAGGGACACTGGCGGGAATCAGGACTACTGGGGCAAGGCCACACTCTTAAATCTAAGCGCCTCAGCCTTCTGAGTTTGGGATTATGGGTCTGGTCCATGCAGACCTGTTACAAAAGTATTTTTATTGTAGTAAAATGCACCCATAATATAGACTTCACACCTAGGTACCTCTGTCTATAGTATGATATGTAATAGCTGTCTCTATCTGGCTCCAGAATATTTCAACCAGTATTGCTGGTAATGCCAAAGCACAATGTCCCCTATACCTTACAACCACTCACCTTTTTTCTTTTTATTTATATATTTATTTAGTTATTTATTTGGTTTTATTTCATATGTATGAGTGTTTGCCTACATGTGTACATGTGTACATTGCATGCATACAGTGCCTGTGGAGGACAGAGGAGCCTGTTGGGTCCCCTTAGAACTGGACTTGGGATTTTTTTTTAGCTACTGTTCTGGGAAACTAACCCAAGTCCTCTGCAAGGGCAGACGGTGCTCTTAACTGCAAAGCCACCTCTCCAGCCTCTACTCTCTATTTGTTATGAGTTGAACTTTTCTAGACATTTATAGACTAAGTGGAGTCATATAATATGTGGCCTTTGGGGTCTACTTTCATTTCCTAGTGTGTTGTCTTCAAAGTTCATCCATGTTAAATTCTCAGTGTGTTTCTTCCTAGAGCGGAACGGTTTTCTAGTATTGAGGAATTAGCAAATTGCTTTCTATAGTAGCTTCACATTCCAGCAATGAATGAGGGTTCCAGCTTCTCTACATCCTCAACAACAATTCTTATTTTTTTAAAAAAATAGGTGTGAAATGGTTTCTTACTGTAGTTGTAGTTTACATTTTTCCAATGACAGCAATGCTGACTTTTTTTTTTTTTTTTCTTTTAGTTTAGGCTGCCCTTGACTGGAAGCATAGCTAACCTTCAACTTCTGATCCTCCTGCCTCCACCTCCCAAGGACTGGGATCACAATGAGTGTCACCATGCCAGGTTTTATATTGTTCTGTGGCTTAAATGTAGGGCCTCTTGCATGCCAAGCATGGAGCTACTGTCCGGTCCAGAGTAGCCCCACGGCTTAGACTAGGCCCTTCGGGGTTTGTATAAGGTGAAGAAAGCTCGCTGAAAGCAGACCCATGGGTGTGTCTTTGTTTCTTTATGCTCTTGATTGTGGACGTAGTGTCTCTAGCTCTTGCCCCCCTTACTTGTGCACAGTAATGGAATATAACCTAGAATTCTAAGCCAAACCAACTTTCCCCCCTGTTTTGCTTTGAAGTTCTGGTTATTTTATCACAGCAACAGAAATAAAACTAGGACAGATTTGTTTTCTGGATTTCCTCTTCAGAGCCAGGCTTCGTGGCTGTGATCACAGCACCCAGGGAGCAGAGGCAGAAGGATTGTTCTAAGCTCCAAGCCAGATTCTGCTACACTGTTGAGACTTCCCCCCTCCTGCCTTCATCAAAAACAAAACAAAAAGTTCACTCAACCTAGGCTTGCCTCAGCTGCACTGTGGTAGTCTCTTCAGTGCTGGGATTATGAGTGTGAACCAATGTCACCAGGCCTGGCCCCGCTGCCTCTTACATCACCAGGCCTGGCCCCGCTGCCTCTTAATGGACTATACTGAGAAGTGTTTACCGGGCCAACTACATCTCTAGTTTTTAACCTCAAATGCTCAGTTAACATGCAGGTTCCAACCCATCAAGATCTCTCTACAAAGACCTCTACTGACCTTTTTTCTGGTGATTACCTCTTTATCATATCATAATCCCAGCAACAACCTTCTCCCAAAGGTGATTTAGCCAACCCTGGTTGCCTGGTGGCAGAAATAACCCAGCAGGGGCCAGGAATGTAGTTCAGTAAGTAGAGCACTTGCCCCACTTGCACAAGGCCACTGGGTTTGATGCCCAGCATCGTATAAAACTTGCCATGGTGAGCCGGGCGGTGGTGGTGCACACCTTTAATCCCAGCACTTGGGAGGCAGAGGCAGGCAGATTTCTGAGTTGGAGGCCAGCCTGGTCTACAAAGTGAGTTCCAGGACAGCCAGAGATACACAGAGAAACCCTGTCTTGAAAAAAACCAAACCAAACCAAACCAAACCAAAAACAAACCAACAAAAAAACTTGCCATGGTGGCACATGCCCGTTATCACAGTACTTGGGATGCAAGGGGTTTGGGAAGTTTAAATCATCCTTAGCTACCTAATGAGTTGGAAGTCATGGAAACCTTCCTCTCAGAAAAACCAGCGCTGGAGAGATGGCTAAGTGTTTAGGCATCAGTATGGTTCTTGCAGAGGACCCACATTAAGTGTCTCACAATTGCCTGGAGCTCTAGCTCTAGGTAGCCGAATCTAAAGCCTCCTCCAGCTCTCTGTCTCTCTGTCTCTCTGTCTCTGTCTCTGTCTCTGTCTCTCTGTCTCTCTCTCTCTGTCTCTCTCTCTGTCTCTGTCTCTGTCTCTCTCTCTCTCTCTCTCTCTCTCTCTCTCTCTCGCTCGCTCGCTCGCTCTTGTACACATACTCACACACTTAAAATGAGTCTTTAACCCCCAGATTCTACAGAAAATGAACTCCAGGATCTTCGGGCCCTGACCTCCCCTCCTCTCCCTCATCTGGCAACCCGCTGCGTTCTGTGGGGTATTCTAGGAGACTCTGCAACCCCAGTGCTCCCTGACTGTCCTCTGCCCTCGCAGCAGAAGCCTGGACATGCTGTTCCTTCGAGGTCAGACTCTTTGCCTGTAGCTCCTCTGCCAGGAAGACAGGCAAATTCTTCATGCAAACGGGGATCATTTTAGCGGGTTGGGGCCCCTCGACTTGGAATCTGATTTCTGTGTGCACAAAAAGGAGCTGAGGGGATGGAACTCTCCAGAAGCTGAGATTCAGAGGAGCTGTGGGCTGAGTCCTAGGAAAGAACCGTGGGCCTGGGCGTCTGAGTGGGTAGCGAGGGGCAGGGAGGAAGGAACAGGCTCCTAGGCTCCTCCCGGTTGCCTAGGTGACAGGAGGTGGGGAGGAGGACCCAGAAGTGCAGACTGGGTTTATCTGGCATCTCAGATCTTAATTCAGTGGAGTGGCACTCACTTCAGCGGCTTTGATCCCAGCAGCTCAGCCTCCAGGGAGAATGGGGCGGGAGTGCCAACACAGAAGAATTCTTATCCATTCTTTCAGCTCGGTCCTCAGGGTTCTGCCTCCCCTCAGAAATAATGTCCACCCTGGGAAGGAACCAAGGAAAAGTCTCCTGGCCTGCATAGTTTTCAGATGCTTGTTTCAAAGGAAATCTTATCCAGAACCCCAATATGGAAAGCAAATTTCGGGAGCCACTCATACCTCCTCTGCAGTGTGTGAAAAGTCATCTGTGGGAAAAAGAGACCCTGCTTGCTTATTTTTACGGACTTGCTCTAGAGTACCCTGCAAGTGAATTCATGGCAGTCTCGGAAGGGCCTTCCAGTGGGCGCCCCAGAGCAGGGAAAGCAGGGCCCCCGACGGAGGCGAACAAGCCAACTAACTAATCCAGGAACTTCCACAGCTGGGGCAGAATGACTCCTTTTGCAACGGAAACTGAGGCCAGAATCGACACAGTGGCTTGCTAGGAGGGGTCTCCCTAAAGGGAGAAATATCTTCTACTTCTGAGTGGCTGAATGTTTGGCTGGCTCCAGCCCGTGACTCTTAGATCAAATTCAGGGGTGCCAGATGGCGCAGGGGCGGAGCACAGGCCTGGGAATCTCATCCCTCTGTTACTATGGGGGTGGGGGGAGGGGGGACACGGATGACCTTGGGGGGATTTATTTTGAAGAGGCAGAGGGATCATCCCCTAGTTTGCAAGAGGTCCAGAAGAGTAATAGGATTAAATGGTGCTCCAGAGTGGGTTTTTTTGTTTTTTGTTTTTTTGTTTTTTTTTAATTGTTTCTAAATGTCAGAGCCTCCTCGGGAGAAGGGGACAAGCACACTGGCTTTTCAAGACTATTTGACAGTCAGTTTTTAAAACCTCATTATTTTTTCTCATTTTACATGGCTAATTATAAAGTAAGAGAGAGTCAACTCAGAAAACATGAAGAACAGAAAATGAAAGGAAAAACAAAACACAGGAACAATAAGATCAGCCATAAACATAGCTCTAGAGACAGCGGGGGGGGGGGGGTCACTTCCTTTTAACAGTTTTTCCTTGTACGGAATACTTCAGATTGTAATTTTAAAAATAACCAATGAGTAACGAATAACAGACTAATATTAGACTATGAAAGTGAGGGCCTGTGGGATGGCTTAGTGGATTAAAGGTGCTTGCCACCAAACATGGATGGTCTGAGTTTAATCCCTGGAATCTGCCTGGTGGAAGGAGAGAAGTGACAGTTCAAAGCTGTCCTCTGACCTCCACGTGGGCGCCATGGAAAGTAACCCTCCCCCAACAACACACACATTAAAAAATACATTTAGTGATTTTTAAAAAGAGTAATCAAGTTAAAGGTCTGCTTGAGACCTCCCAAACAATACAGGCTGCTTACTCTATGCTCAGACGGTAAGACCATATCGCAGGAGATACCACACATACTGATGACGGGACAGGGAAAAATCAGGTTGTGGCTCACCAGAAAGCTTCTTCCTGGCCACCTAACTTTCTATAGGGAAAAGGTCATTCTCTGTCTACCCACCCGTGGATTACAATAGTGACCAGGGTGGCAAGACATGCCCATGGGTACAATACTGACACCCATGTTATAGGCACAACCAACCGCCTTCTGACTGTGCTTAAGGCCCACTCTCTAGGAGGAAGCACATACCTGGCATGTTGTAAAACTGGCCAAGAACCCATGTTGGGAGTTCACCAGCAGAGGAGTGGACCTATTCCTTTTTTTTTTTTTTTTTTTTTTTTTTTTTTAAAGATTTATTTATTCGAGACAGGGTTTCTTTGTATAACCCTGGCTGTCCTGGAACTCACTTTGTAGACCAGCCTGGCCTCGAACTCAGAAATCTACCTGTCTCTGCCTCCCAAGTGCTGGCATTAAAGGTGTGCGCCACCACCACCTGGCTCCTATTACTATTGTTCTGTGTTGGAGATTGGTTCTAATGCTTTGATGCAATAGGGAATCTGAGTGTCCAAATGCTAGCGGTCCTTGTCCCCAGTTGGTTTTTGATCGATCAATAAAGATGCCAACAACCAATGGTTAGGCACAGGACAGGACCCTTAGATTTTGTGGATTAGGATGCAGAGAGCAGAGCAGAATCACCATGACTTGGGGAAGAAGGATGGGACGAAGTCGCTGCAAGAGATAAAGCCTACCACCATGTGAGATTTGGGTAAGTGGCCACTGGTCACTTCCCCGATTGTGCCTGGGGTAACAGGGGAAGGTTTAGAAGTTCTCAGTCTTTGAGTAGTCAAGGCATTTCAAAAATAAGCTAGTGTGTGTGTGTGTGTGTGTGTGTGTGTGTGTGTTTCATTCACAGATCCAAAGATAGCTCCTCGGTGGGTGCACACGTGCCATCTACAAGGAGTACAAAGCTGAGTAGCTGAAAACTCCCGCTACAGTTCTGTGAAATGGGCTTACTGTTAGTTAAGCTGCCTTCCAAATGTGTATCTTTTAACCTGAGATTAGTGCCCCTCTTAGACCGCATTAAAGAAGGTCCTGTGTTCAGCAGACGGTTATTCACATAGGAACATGCTGTTTGGTCATAGCAAAAGAAAAGTATGACTCGAACTCAGCAAGCGTTTTGCTGACTAAGCTATTGCTTTAGCCTCTTTCATTTATTTAGACCAATCCAATATTTATGAATATTAAAAGGAATTGTATAAAAATAGTATTAAATAAATGTACATTCATTTGTGTACAGTGGTATTGTGTATT
Source organism: Mus pahari (assembly GCF_900095145.1). Classification (NCBI taxonomy): domain Eukaryota; kingdom Metazoa; phylum Chordata; class Mammalia; order Rodentia; family Muridae; genus Mus; species Mus pahari. Next base: position 57,959,853 of record NC_034599.1, on the reverse strand, counting down.
TCTTATGTTCCTTTTTTCTTTTTCTTTAATTCATTTATTTTGGCATTCATATTAGCTCTGGGGATCTGCCCACCTCTGTGCTCCTGCCTAGAATTACAGAGAAGGATAAGCACTCCTGAGTTCTCTGCAACAGTGCTCTTAACCCCTGAGCCATCTCTCCAGACCCTTTTGCTAATGAGTAAGAATTTTTGTGTCTTTTTTTTCTCCACTGACTTTTTGTTTTCCAGGGCTAGGGATCAAGTCCAGGGCCTTGCACATGTAGGCAGGTGCCCTACCACTGAGCTATACTATACACATAGCCCTGCCAGTTCCATTTGGCCAAACTTATCATATGCCAAGTCTCTGTGCACATTTGAATTGCTTTTCTGATACTTTTTCTGTTTATCTCCTCTCTTCTTGCAAAATGCATTAGTTTTCATTAATATATTTTATTATATATATTTAATATATTGATGACTACACACACACACACACACACACACGATGCATAAACTCCTCTCCTTTTTCTTCTGTTCCCTTGCCTGGTTTCCTCCTATATACGTGTTCTTCCATATGAATCCATTTAAGAGCATCCGTGGAAGCCTTTTGGATAGTTTGATTGTGATTAAAGAAATATACTGAAGTTTGAGTGTTTTTTTTTCCCTTTAAGAATTTAGCATACCCATAAATTATGCTTTTTAAAGATGTGTTTTAGTTAAGTTTCCAAGTTACCTCCATAGAGATCTCATCTTGCTCTAGGGCTTAGTCCTAACCGTCTGGTAACTTCAGTCACTCTTTTTCCTCTCACGTTTCTGACTGTCTGTGCTTACATGTAGGAGAGTTGTCAGCTTTGTCACAGCGTTGGTCCTGTTATTTCAATAGTCTGTTCATAGGTTCTTTTTGTTTGTTTGTTTGGAGACAGGGTCTCACTAACTAACTCGGACTGTCCTAGAATTCAGAGATCTGCCTGCTTTTGCCTCCCAAGTGCTGGATTTAAGGGATGTGCCACCATGCCTGGCCTATTTATTGGTTCTTAAAGTCTCCTGGGTGAAATAGCGCATATTCCCTACATATAGTCAGTGTGCTGAAGAGTCCTTTCTTTTCTAAAAAAAATATTTATTTTATGTATGTGAGTACACTGTAGCTGTTTTCAGACACACCAGAAGAGGGCATTGGATCTCATTGCAGATGGTTGTCATCATGTGGTTGGTGGGAATTGAACTCAGGACCTCTGGAAGAACAGCCAGTGCTCTTAACCTCTGAGCCATTTCTCCAGCTCTGTGTATTCCTTTCTAATACCCATGTTCTTAAAATGTTTTATTACATTTGTTTACTCTATGTGTGTGTCCATGTGTGTGCATGGCATGGCACATGTGTGGTGATCAGAGGACAATAGTCAGGTTTAGCAGGAAACATTAACTCACTGCAGTCATCTTGCTGTCTGTCCATCCGTCTGAGTTGCTTGGTGTTGAGGATGGTGAAGAAGGAAGAAGTGTAAGACTTGCCGTCTTACCACTGACAGGAATGGGGACACATCTCCTGATGTATTGCATTCACTGATGTAAGCATGGCGTAGCAGCTCCAGAATCCCAGTGGCTAAATGGGCTCCTAGTTGCACAAAGACTAATGGGAATGCCTCAATCAGGCAATTCTTCATGTGACATCAGACCCTTCCCTCCTATGACGAGGCCACATTCATCTTGTGACCTCCAGTTCTGCTGTTGAAGAGTAAGTCTTTGATCTGCCCTGGCTTGGGAATGCCTTCCATGAACATTCTAGAACTACACATGAGCAGAGTCTGGAAATATATTCTCTGACAAGCTGGATATTTCCTAGAACCTTAGCACAAGGTTCCACACGTCCTTCACAATTTGAAAGTTTCTTGGAATCAGTATTTGTCGCTTGAACCTCTTGTCCCTCTGTGCAATGATATTTTGATTTTATTTTATTTAATGCAGCTGCTTTAAACCTGGGGGTCGCAACCCTTTTGGGGGACCCAACAACCCTTTCACAGGGCTTACATATCAGATATCCTGCATATCAGATATCTACATTACAATTCATAAAAGTAGCAAAATTACAGTTATGAAGTAGCAATGAAAATAATTTTATGGTTGGGGGGTCACCACAACATGAAGGACTATATATTAAAGGGTCATTGCATTAGGAAAGCTGAGAATCACTGATCTAATGAAACACGAAAAACAGAGTTTTATTTGTCTTAAAAAAAAAAAAAAGTCCTGGGCTGGCAAAATGGCTCAGTGGGTAAGAGCACTGACTGCTCTTCCAAAGGTCCTGAGTTCAAATCCCAGGAACCATATGGTGGCTCACAACCACCCATAATGAGATCTGACGCCCTCTTCTGGTGTGTCTGAAGTCAGCTACAGTGTACTTATGCATAATAATAAATAAGTCTTTAAAAAAAAAAATCCTTCTTCCCCACCTCCACTATGAGCCAGTCACATGCTGTGTAGCCCAGACTGGCTTCAAACTCATGAGCTTCCTGCCTCTGCCACCCAAGTGCTCAGGTTGTACTGTGGACAAGCACCTCCAGCCAAACAAGAATTGTTTTATTATCTTTTCATCATTTAAAAACATTTTAACACTTGGTGGTTTAAAAAAATAAAATTGCTTTACTACAATGAATTCATAAATCAAAGCACCACACGGCTAGACGAAGGTAGCCATTTAGACCCTTGTCCCATCCCTGTCTCTGTGAACTTCCCTCCAGTGGGAACCCTGGAGTTCGGCTTTGGGTTTCACGAACAGTGACTTTTTTTTTTTTTTTTTTNTTGTGTGCCGCGTCTTTTCTTGCTGGCGAGAAGGTGGCGCGGGACAATCACCCACAAATGAAATCTTGATGGTCTTAGCAGACATGCTATAACCTCCTTCCCTCCTGATGGTGACAACCACTATTCTGCTTGCCCTGCCAATGGACTTGCCTCCTGGGAAAATCACATATAAACAGGAACATAGGTGACTCACTGGGTCTGACTTCTACTTGACATGTTCTTTACACATATATGTATGTCTTAGCATGTATGCATGTCTTAGCGTGTATGCACACTTCATCCCTTTTATGGCTGAACAAAAGGCCCTCATGATTATTTTTATGCATTCTCCAGCTGATGGACATGTGTGTTGTTTTCCTTTTCCAACTGTTAGAATGATGCTGCTATGAAGGTTTATATATGAATTTATTTTTTTGTTTTGAGCATATGTTTTCCATTTTCTTGGATGTGTAGCAGCAATGGAATGGCTGGAACATATAGTAACTTAGTAATTTAATACTTTAAATTTCGAGCAATGCCAAACTCTTTTCCTAAGTGGCTGCATGGTTTCAGAGTCCCAGTAGTGAGGCAGGGGGTTTCCAGTTTTCACATCCTTGCCAATACCTATTATTGTCTGAATTTAGAAAAAAATCAATAACCAGCCCAGAGGAGATGAGGAGGGTGTCTTCTGCCTTTGATCTGCATTTCCCAAATTACCAGAGACATGAGTTTTTCTTTAAAAAAAAAAATTAAAAAAAAAAAAAAAACAACAACTCTGTGTGTGTGTGTGTGTGTGTGTGTGTGTGTGTGTGTGTGTGAAGGCGCCCCCAGAGATCAGAGGAGGAGGTTGAATATTTTGTCTCCTCTGTTGCAAGTGTTACAGGTGACTATGAACTGCCAGGTTTGAACGCTGAAAACCAAAGCCAGGACTTCTTCAAGAACAGTAGGAGTTCTTAACTGCTTTCTCATGTCTCCAGCCCCTTAACATTCATTTTCTTTTTTTTCTTTTCCTTTTTTTTTCTTCGAGACAGGGTTTTTCTGTATACCCCTGGCTGTCCTGGAACTCACTCTGTAGACCAGGCTGGCCTCGAACTCAGAGATCTGCCTGCCTCTGCTTCCCAAGTGCTGGGATTAAAAAGGTGTGTGCCACCACTGCCCGGTCTTAAAACATTCATTTTCAATTCACATATGCAAGTATTGTTTTAAAGACTTTACCAGTATCTCTATCCTCACCCAGTTAAGGCAAAAATATTAATATGAAGCTTAAAAAAAAAAACCAGGTTGTTTCTGGATATATTCATTTGCTAATATTTGAAGTCTTAGTCCCTGGAAGTTATTTTATATCTTCCTTTTCAGGGAATGTTTGTTTGTTGTTTTTGTTTTTTGAGACAGGGTTTTTCTGTATATGCTCAACTGTCTTGGAATTCACACTTTAGACCAGGCTGGCCTGGAACTCAGAGATCTTCCTGCCTCAGCCTACTGAGAACCGGGATTAAAGGTGTGTACCGCCACCGTCTGGCTATCTTTGTCAGAAAATCTTATTTGTAGAAAATTAAAACCTCTTACATCCTTTATTCACTGTTACTTTTGTTTGTTTGTTTGTTGCTTTTTGAAATAGGTTCTCACTGCTACAAAAACGGGAAGCCGTCTCCTTGCCTCAGCCTCCCGAGTGCTGAGATCACCCGTGTGACTTACAAGCCTGACTCCATCAGGTTTTTTTTTTTAAAGGTCCAAGCATCTTAACAGGGTGTGGGCAGCATGTGGTGTTAGTCCCAGCACTCAGCAGGCAGAGGCAAGCACATCATTGTGAGTTCCCAGCAAGCCAGACCTACATAATCCTACATAATGAGACTCTGACTAACAACAACAACAACAACAACAACAACAACTGTTATCCAGTGTTGCCTGATGTGGTGGGGGAGGGGCATACCTAAAAATCATGGCTACTCAGGAGGTCCATACTTAGGCTTATATGGAGAATTTTAAGACTGGTCTAGAGAGTCACTATTTACTTTAAAATGTGCTCTTCCATCTCTGCCCCACATTGTCTAACTTTAACTCCATGACTATTGGTACTTCTGAGTTGATTCCCTCACATCTCTACTTATTTTTTCTAATCATTCTTTACTTTGTGTGGCACCCCAAGAATTCCTAAAACTCATCTTGCATACTTCCCCAATTTACTCTTCAACTCTGTTCATTTGCCATCTTCCTTATTTATTTATTTATTTATTTATTTTGTTTTCAGGACTAGTTTTCTCTGTGTAGCCCTGGCTGTCTTGGAGCTTGCTCAGTAGACCAGGTTGGCCATGAACTCTAAGATCCACCTGCCTCTGACTCCTGAGTGCAGGAATTACAGGTATGCACCACCACAGCCTGGTGTCCACTCTCTTGTATTTCAACAATTTTATCTTCCTGCATAAATGTCTGAGTTGTTTAGCTGCAGCCAGCCATTTCTGTCTTGTGGATGAAGCCCTCCTCCTCAGAACTCCTCAGGAAGTTCTCCTCCCTGAGAACTTGTTCATCCATTCCTGTTTTGTATTCAATTAGTCCTTCCTCCCTGAGCATCCCTTGGTCTGTTTGTTGGCTCCCGTACATAATGTTACACATGCAGGTATGTCTGTCTGTCATCTATCTGTCTGGTTTGTTTGTTTGTTTTCCTTTTGTGTTTCTGAGTCAGTCTCATAAACGTTTTATTCCCTTTAAGCCTCTTAGCTCAGACAGGCCTTAGACAGGCTTTGTAGTCAAGGATGACCTTGAACTTCTGATCCCAGTGCTGAACCTAGGGCTTGTGTATTGGAAGGCAGCACTTTATCCCGTGAGTGAGCGATGGCCCCAGCAGCATGTGTGGGTTTCTGCAGTTGTCATGTCCTGTGGGCTGGCAGCTGCCTTTGGCTGTGCAGGGTCTGTAACTTGTGCTCCTATTTTGAGAGGCAGGGGCCATGGCAGGCGGGAAACCTCCTCAGCAGCTGCCCTGTCAGACTTGGTGTTTCTCATTCTCCCGGGGCTCAGCAGCCCTGCAGTGCACGCCCTTTCTCCTTATTGTGAGTGTGCAGTCCCAAGCCCATGCACCCAACGGTGACAGAGAATGCCAGATTGGCAGGCCTGCCTATGACCAAATGCGAATGTCCTTGTTACTATGTGTATGAGCATGTATGCAAGTACCAGTGTGTGTGTAGGGACACATGCACATGTGTACAGATGGGTATGGAGGTCAGAGCACCACAGGGATTGTTCCTCTGATACTATTCACCCTTCTTTGTTTAAGATGGGGTCACTCGCTGGCCTGAGGACCTGCCTGTTGCCATTTCCCCAGCTCTGAGATTGTAAGCGGAACACTACCACACCTGATGCTGTTATGTGTTTTTATGTGACTTTGAGAGATTGGACTTAGGTCCACTTCTCTGTATGAGCCATCTCATCACCTCTGGACATGACACGTGTTAGCTTTGTCCCTTCCCATAGGCGCCAGCTTCGGCCACCCCGGTGCAGACGTCTCCTCCTAGTCCACCCTGTCTGCTTTCCTTCCCATGGACCACAAGGAAAGTCTTGCTTGGTTTTGATTATATATTATCTTTCCAGGGATGGAGTGGGCTCAGTCTGCTGCAATTCTGTAACTTTCCCGCTCATAGTCTATTAAAAACCTATTTCTAGCCTGGGGCTGTCGCCCAGTGGTAAGGTGTGCATGCACGAGGTCCTGGGTTTGACTCCCACCACCTTGGAAACATTATTTTTAAAAATTACATTCATTTTTCTTGAGTGTGTGAGTGTGCAAGAGAGTATGAGTGTGTGAGTGTGTGTTCCCCACCTCTGCTTCCTAACAAGGCCAAAGGCAAAGGCAGTAATAGAAAGATCAAACCTGTTGCTCACTCTTGGTTTCTATAAACCATTCTCTGCTAACAGTAATTGAGCTTCCCTTGGAGAGATGGTCGGTCCTAGGAAACAAGTGCAGACAGTACAAGCTAAGCCTGGGGCGTTCTGTTGTGTGTAATTCTCCAGATGATACAGCAAAAGGACAGGAGCCAGCTTAAACAATCCTAAAATAAATAAGGAAAAGTAAAGTCCATAAAAATAAGCAAATAAGTAATGATTACAACTCAGAAAACAAAGATAAATCAGAATCCATGCTTATATTTTACAAGTGAATACATGACCAGGCATTGTGGTAGACACCTGGAGACCCCGTACTTGAGGATTATGAGTTCCCAGGATGGTGGGGGGAGGAAAAAGGAGAGAGGGGGGTAGAGAGAAGGAGGAAGGAAAGAAGAATGAGGGGGAGAGAGAGAATTTTCCATAGAAAGCCGATTCAGTTTTTAAAAGTTACCATTCAGAATTAATACATACCTTTAATTCTAATTTAGAAGCAGAGGCAGAGGCAGAGGCAGAGGCAGAGGCAGAGGCAGAGGCAGAGGCAGAGGCAGAGGCAGAGGCAGACGGCGAGATCAGGAAATCAAGGCCAGCTTTGCCTATACTGTGAGTTTGAGGCCTGCCTGGGCTATATGAGACCCAGGGGTTTTTTGTTTTGTTTTATTTTTTGTTTTTTGTTTGTTTGTTTGTTTTACTTTGCTTAAGAAAGGGTCTCTTTATGTAGTCCTGGAACTCTCAATGTAGACTGGGTTGGCCTTAAACTCCTCCTGTCTCTGTTTCCCAAGTGCTGAGATTAAAAGCGTGTGCCGCCAGGTGTGTCTGAGGTTCTGTTTTTGTGTACAAGAAAGAAAAAGAAAAAGAAAAAGAAAGGTAGAAAGGAAGACAGAAAGAGAAAGGTGGGGGGGAGGAGGGGGAAAAGGCCAAAGAGATAACTCAGCATTAAGGGAACTTTGTGCTCTTATGGAGGACCAAGTTCAGGTCCCAGCACCCACACTAGAGACTCTCAGGTCCAGTTCCAGGGGGATCTGACACCTCTTCTGGCCCTGATGACACCTGCACTCATGTGCACATACTCACAAACATACACATAATTAAAAATAAGTAATTCTTTAAAACAAAGCTGTCCAGGCACATGCCTTTAATCCCAGTACTCAGGGGCACAGGCAGGTGGGTCTCTAGAGTTTCAGGACAGCCAGGACTATACAGAGAAACCCTGTCTCTAAACAAACAAACAAAACAAAAATAACAAAACAGTACAAAAAAAACCAAAGAAACGTCAATCTTAAGCCATCCACAATTCTAAACTAATGTGTAAAACATTAATATACTTTCAGTGGGAGAAAATATGTGTACCATGCATAACATCTTGGGTTTGATCCTTCACACACACACACACACACACACACACACACACACACACACACACACTTCACAAGACACAGAATAATCAATAACCTCAAAGCATCCCCCTATAAGGTCCTTATTAATTATAGAGGGAACAATATAAGTTTACAGTGAGGAAACCTGGCAGCCACCAACCACCCTAAGCAATTAATTGGAATTGTGCACCCCCTGAAAAGGATACCCCACCTCCTTGCTCACACATTTGACAAGAATGTGTCCCTGGAATCTGTCATGAGGAAACACAAAGAGCAGGCCCCGTCTGAGGGACATTCTTCTGAATATATGCCTTGTGCTACTCAGGGTTCCTAGATGAGGGCTGGGGAGATGATCTCTGGTTAAGAGCATTTATTGTTCTTCCAGGTGACCTGAGTTTGAATCCTACCACCCACACTGGGCATCTCACAACTGCCGGTAACTCCAGCTTCAGGAGATCCAACGCCCTTTACACACACACATACACACACACACACACACACACACACATGCCCTTTTTGAGAGTACCTCGATGAGGCTGGGGATGAAGCTCAGTGACAGAACACATGTTTAGCATGTGCAAGGCCCAGCTTCAGTCCTTAACACCAAAACACATACACATTCCTGAGATCATGAAGGAGAAGGAAGGCGTGAGACGCTCCTTGGCTATCGCATGGTGACCCAGAGCTGTGTGTGAGCCTGGATTATTATACTGGAGTCAAACAAATAGAAGAAATACTAGCAAATCTATTTTCCCACTTGCTTTGAAGGTCATTTGGGGGATAATGGTGACATGTCTGTGTATTCAATAATGAAATCATATCATTACCCATTTCTTGATTTTGGTTATGACTATATGAAAAGGCTTTGTTTTTAGAAAAAACATACTGAATTATTTAGGGATAAACAAACCATAGGAACACTTTTTTTTTTTTTTTTTTTTTTTTTTGGAGACTGGCCCTTGCTGTATAATCTAGAACTTACCATGTAGCAAGACTGGGGTCTGAAATCCTCTTGTCTCAGCCTCCTGAGTGCTGGGATTACAATCACAGTCATGGGTCATCACAACAGACCCTAAATCTTCCTGTAAAGCCAGGGAAAGGAAGCCACTCCTGTACTCCCTGCTCTCAGGACGCTGAGCCAGGAGAAGTGAGAGTTTGAGGCCACAGGTAGGCTACTTAGTGTGAGACTCAAAACTCTGAAAACTCTGGGCTGGACAGATGGCGCAGTAGAGCTTGCTGCCCTTCCAGGTGATCTGAGTTTGGTCCCCATAACTCCAGCTCCAGGGCATCTGATGCCCTCCTTTGAAAACTATGAAAAGCCCAAACCAAAACAAACAGAAGCTCATATGTAAACATCGTTTGGAAGGCTCACAGAGTGTGTGTCACTGGCTAGGTGCTCTGTAAGTGACTCATGGTGACCTTCATGCTGGATAGTTCTAACGCTTCTCATTTTCCTCTACGATAAATAATCCCGAAGTGGACGTTTGGGCACATTCATAGAAGTCGTACTTATTGCCCAGAGGTACAAACATTTTAAGGCAAGTTCTTACTTCACCGGTTCTGCAGTATGTCTCTCACAGTCCTCATGTGTTCTTACTTAGTTCAGGGGTTTGCTAACAGAGCTGGGGGCGGGCTTGGTTAGTAGCATGTTCACCCAGCATGCTCAGGCTCAAGACTGAATCCACAACAGCAAAAATAAGTACATTTTAAAGGATCAGGGAAACTCCATATCCGCCTGTAGGAAAATGAAATTAGATTCATATCTCTAGCCCTGTGCAAAGACCAACTCAAGATGACTCTAAGACCTTCTTACTACAAGTCCCCAGACTGAAACTACTAGAAGAAAAGATGGGGGAAACACTCAAAAGTTGGCACAGGCAAGGACATTCTGAAATGGACTCCGATAGCACAGGAAATAATCCAAGTCATTGACAAAGAGGGTTATGGGAAATTAAGAAGTCAGTGTACATGCACCACCATCCCACCACCACCACCACCACCACCACCACCACCACCACCAACACACCAGAGTGAAGAGACAGCCCACACAGAATGGGGAAAAGGCTTTGACATCAGGCAGAGGATGAATTTGTAGAAAATATAATGAAGCTCATCACTATCAACGAATAGTCCATTTGATAGACTGATGAGCTGAACAGCAGATCTCCAAAAAAATAAAAATGGCTGACAGGCATGATGGCTGTCTACCATGAAGAAACACACCACAGAGCTGGAGAGACACAGGGGTTAAGAGCACTGGCTGCTCTTCCAAAGGACCTGGGTTCAATTCCCAGCAACCACATGGTGGCTCACAACCATCAGTAATGGGATCTGATGCCCTCTTCTGGTCTCCTATTGGTACCAGGCATGCAAGTGGTGTGCATACATATATGCAGGCAAAACACATAAATACATTAAAAAAAAAACTGATTTTGTAATACATGTGAAAGCAAAGGGGGATCATCTCGGGGAGAAAGAGGCCACTCAGGGAGGAGTCTAGGGGAGAAGAAGGAATATGAACCAAGCACAGTTAGACACGTATGTGAAATGTCATCATGAAATTCACTACTTTGTATTCTAACCAAAAAAAAAAAAAGAAAAGAGAAGAAAAAGAAAGAAAGAAAAGAAAAAAAAATCATTATAAATGATGAGCTGATTTGAGGGGGAGAGAGAGGGCAGTTCACTTCCTGTTGCTTTAGTTGGCATGTCACTATTTAGAGAGGATGCAGTAGATTTGGGGGGAGGGGTGGTTATGGTGTCAGGGGCAGCAATAGCCTCGTTTTTCTCTAGGGTAAAAATAACTTCTCCAAGGTCCTGTGCGGTGTCTCCATCCCAGAGCCTGCTGCCAAATCACTTCTGACACAGCCACATTACACACAGAATTGAATTGACAATTTATTTTGGCTCTTCAAATGAGAAAACACAATATCCCCAGGGAGCAAAAGAGAGTGGGTGACAGGGGGAGGTTTGCTTTGTTGTGACTTTGCCTATTCCCTCAGAAATACTGTGTACATTTATAATATATTGTATATGTGTGTATGTACATATGTATATGTGTATATACTGTATGTACAGTCTAACAAAATGTTGTATTATAGTGCAATGTAATTACAACATAAAACAAGAGAATCTAACATAATAAGATGTCGTGGGAGGCAATGTACTACTGTAATATAACACAGCATGGTTTCTCCAGGCACGGAGAAGACTTACAGCTCTGAGACCAGCTGTCATTCTTCAGGGGAGATACACTCTCATGAAGGCAGCGAGACCTGCTCTCAGTGGCCGGCAAGGGGGTGAAGCCCAGACCAGGACTCACTGCAATTATCTCAGCATTGCCCAGTACCCTGCAACCCACCTCTCCTGTGAAACTGGGCCTGTTTCCCTCTCCCACATTTGCTGTGCTGGGAATTCCCTTCCTCTCTGGCCCTTGTCTAACAGTGTCCCCAGGTCTACTCAGCCCCAGCTCTCTCTAAGAAACCTGCTCTACACTCTGCTCATGGGCACACCCCAGAGCAGCTGCGTGTGCGTATGCATACAGGACTGAGCTAGGCTCAGGCTCTCACCACTGGGGGATTGCACACAGGTCAGCCTGCGAGCAGGGTTCCTAAGCAAAAGTAGGACTGGCAGTGTGATATAAGAAGAGCACTGGCCTGGGACTCAGGAAAGCCAGGCTTCTCCCCCCCGCTGTGTGACCCTGGGCATTCACTCCTCCCTGGGACATCTTTAGTGTGGACCTTGGAGGTGATCTCTAACTTTCTGTCTTACACACTCAGCCTCTGGCCTGAGGTAACTTAACTGTCCTGGCAGCCCGAAAAGGTGGTGGGAACAAATCCCACACATAAGTCTGAAAGAAAAGCCAGCTGCAAGATTCTGATGTGTGCTCTCTACTCCCCTGAAGGCCATAGGGTTTCAATAATGATGTTTCTCGGGTGACGCCTTTCCCTCTTAGGGTTCATAAACCATCTCACATACACACACTTATTTACATGTGGCCCATCTTATAAAGCAATCATGAAAGTAAAGGGGAACCCCAGGCACAATCCAGAAGATTAACTGTCAAAGGATAAAGATGAGTCCATTTTCTATGAGAATATTGATATGTAAGTGCAGAGGGAGGGGCAGAAAATTGGAGCAGAAAAATGATACAACTGTCTTCTTGTTACAGAGTAGCCTCCTTGTAAACACAGCAACAAGCCAAGGCAAGATGTCACCAGTTCAAGGCCAGCAACATGGGGCTATGTAGGGAGATGTTGTCTGATCTGATCACATGGGTACACACACACACACACACACACACACACGCACACGCACACGCACACACACACACACACACACACCATTTCTGTGCACAGGAGAGAGTGAAATAAGAAGTAAAAAAAAATTACAAAAAAATGGGCTGATGAGATGACTCAGCAGTTAAGAGCACTGACTGCCCTTCCGAAGGTCCTGAGTTCAAATCCCAGCAACCACATGGTGGCTCACAACCATCTGTAATGAGATATGATGCCCTCTTCTGGTGTGTCTGGAGACAGCTACAGTATACTTACATATAATAAATAAATAAATCTTTAAAAAAAAAATTACAAAAAAAAAATTCACTCCCATTGCAATGTTCAACTTTCCAAGAAGAATGTTACAAGGCATAATTTGTATAAATAGAAATTAAATGAAAATCAATATTAATTGAGGAGCTGGAGAGATGACTCAGCAATTAAGAGTGCTTGATGCTCTTGCAGAGGACCCACGTTTAGGTTCCAGCATTCATGTAGACAAACTAACAACCACTAACAATCACCTGTAACTCCACCTGTCAGACATGTGATGCTGTCTTCTGGCTGCAGTAGAAACCACACACTGTGCCATTCTCTCTTTCTCATTCTCTCCCCCTGCCCCCCCCCCCCACACCACACACATACTGCGCCCGAGTGGTCACAGATGCTAGGACTGCAAACACAAGACACAGGTTATCATGCCTACACAGAACTTTTACCAAATGGACCACACCCAGCCCCTCTGTCTCCCTACTTTCAATATAGGGAAATGATGTTTCACAAGGTCGATGTGTCCAAGAAGGAAAGGGCAAAACTAGAACTCACCTTCAGGAGTCTGGAAAGGGTCTTTGTAGTACCTCACCTCTGACCACGACCCACTAAGTGCAAACACCCCACTGCTCAACCCGTCTTTCTTTCATGTGTAACTCATCACCAGAGCATCCTTTCTGGAAACTTCTCCTCATTCTTCAGCATCTACAGGAGACTCCAGTCCTCTTCTGTTTCAGAGCATGCTCATTACTTCATTTGAGCTGTTTTCATAAAGAACATTCTAGAGCTATACATTGAAAAGTATCTCACCCTCTCTAGATTCTGAGTTCTGCAAAGATCTGGAGCTTATCTGTATCATCTTTATTGCTTGAAGCCCAGTACTATGCAAAGCACAGAGTAGGTGCTCATTAGACGTTTGTCGAGTGGACTGGGAACATCTTCGAACTTGCTCTTGTTCTAGGCACACAATGGCCTAGGTTCCCAGGATAATTTCTTGTTTCATTGAAAAATATAAGAAACAACAGGACTGAAGATGTAGCTTTGTGGTACAGAGCTTGCCTAACATGCACAAGACTCTGGGTTGGATCTTCAGTACTGCAGAGACCCAAGGATTGGAGAGATGAGAGAGGAAGGGAGGGAAGAAGAAAGGAAGAAAAGGAAGGAAGGAAATACAGACAGGCAGACAGACAGACAGGCCTATGAAGCAATTAGAAAACAAAATGCATACTTGCAGATGGCAAACTGTATTATTTAAACCCCCAGTGCTGGACCAGCAAGATGGCTCAGCAAGTAAAGTTGTTTACTCTGCATGCCTGACAACCGAAGTTTGATCCCTGGAACCATATAAAGGTGGAAGGAGGAAATTACCTCCACTAAATTGTCCTCTGACCTCCACGTGCATATCACAACATGCTTGCCACCTTCACATGCACAGATACACACAATAATAATAATAAATAAAAACGTTTAAATCCTGGGTGCTGAAGGGGAATAAAAGGGGAAATCTTTGTGGCTTAAGGGTGTTTGTAAAGAGAACAGACCTGGAGGTGGGATGAAGGGCTCTCCCTCAGCAGATACTGGAGAACTATTGCACAAGAGCACTGGTCTGGCAAGTTAAGAAAAAGCTGTGCCATTCACAGTCTGCAGGGTGTGTTCCCAACAAGAAGTCGTAGCCTCCTTAATTATTTTCTTCAGGGATAAGGGTTAAATCCCAGACCTCACACATGCTGAATGAACTGACCATCAGTGAGCCAAACTCTTCTCTCCTTAAGAAATCCTCCCTCCCTCCTTCCTTCCCTCCCTCCTTTCCTCCCTTCTACCCTCCTTTCCTTCTTCCTACCCTCCCTTCTTCCTTCCCTCCCCTTCCTTCTTTCCCTTCATTTTCTTTTCCTTCTCTTCTCTTTCTTTCTAAGCTTCCCAGATTGATCTTCAATTCATGATCTTTCTGCCTTAGCCTCCAAGTGCTGGTATTACAAGCATATACCATCATAGCTTCTTTAAACTAGTAAGATGGATAATAAAATGATTTTACCAAACAAAAAAGGACAGGGAGGCCCAGGGAAGGAATTTCCATCCATTCCAACCAATGTTCTTTGCGTAAAATGTAATTTACTAGAGATTCATTATAGTTTGAAATGTATAACTTGCAAATATCTTAATGTATGATTCAAATTTTAATCATTAATAACAATAGCCATGATTGACAGTTAAAATTTGATAAGGTGTTTAATTTTAAACCTGACATCTCTTTTTTAGTTTTTCATTAAATAAGACTCGATGGCTGGCTTGCAGGACAGCAGCACCCTCCCAGATTTCTGATTGACAAGGTCACTGATGGTCAAAATCACCTGCCTCCTCTTTTGTGTGCTATGGCCCTGCTGAGACATGGCTTGAACTCCCTCATCCTTGACCTGAATCTGTAGACCTGCCATGTCGGTTGCTTTCCACCGTAATGTGGGTTGTCACATGACAAGCATGGAGTCCTTCTTAATAGAAGGACAAGTATAAAGGGCCCTCCCGAATCCTGGAGTATAAGGCACCCTTAGCATCAGCATGGAATGAGAACCAAACTTTACTTCAGATGGTTCAAACGAAAATACCTGAAAGAAAGAGACATTCATGGAAATAGGAGCAGAGTGTTGGGTGTCAAGAAGGGATGGTGAGACACCCAGAGCCCAGCATCAAAGGGAAGGGGGGAGGGAAAAACAGAGAGACCTTTATGTCTGTATTGTTGCTGGAGCCCAACATAAGTTAGACCCAGAAAGAAAGGAGTTCCTAACAGGAGCTGTGTAGCAACAGAGAGAGGTAGCTACTGCTAAAGGTAGCCACATCAGTAGGGATAGAGCAAACAAGAAATACCTGATCATGCTCTCTTCCTGTCAGGTAGCTCTGCATCTGAATTCAAGTAGTCCCTGCAGTAAGGAATGGGAAGGGGCATACGACTCAGGGAGAAAACAGCACATAAATGTCAGGAAGTTCCTAAAACTCACAAGATTTGCAATCCCCCCCCTCCAAAGTTGTGAAAGCAGTAAACCACTGTTGGGGGTGGTGGGACTCTCCAACCAGCTGACCTATTGAGCAACCTGCCCTGTCATGCAGAGAGCTCCAGGGATGCAGATGTCATGAGTCATAGACCATGTGTAGTAGGCATGGATGATGCAGCTGCTTCTGACTCATCCTTCGTCCTATAAGTAACCCCTCATCCATATTCCTGAAATAATATGCCTTGCTTCATCAAGTTTGACTTTGGGAATATCATCCCTTTGGTCCCCAATCTGGGGTGAATAGAGATTTGGTCTCCCCAGGAAAAGTCTCACACAACACTTCCTCTCCACAAACTCCTGCTAAAGTCTCCAACATGTACCCAGAAGTGATCTGTCAAGGGAGGGAGAGAGGTATGACACACAAGTCAGCCTTCAGGGCATGCGACAGAAGAGTCAGAGAACACGAATCCAATACTTCTTGGCTAGGTCCCCCCACCAAACATAACATCCCTTCAAACATCCTGAGATCCATTGCCTCTGAGTCCTCTGAGATGTTCTATCAGGACTGATGTCCCTCTTCCATGAAAGTAGCATATCCCTCACTGGCTAGTTCTCCTGCCCTGGCTCACTGGGCCTGCCCCTCTCTCCTGCATCCCAGGACGACATGAAGATACCTAAGTCCACCTCGGGCTCTCTTTTCAGGAGGAAGCTAATTAAGACACTGGTCAAACTGGTCACCTTCTCTTCCTCTGCAAAGATGATTCATGCACATTTATATTCCTCCTTTCAGAACAGCTAAGGAGCCTCCCCAGATTTACTCTCTGACATGACTGAGTTGGGTGGATACCAGTCCACAGAGCAACCCTCAGCCACGGACCTGTAGAATCTACAGACCAGGACTCTTAGAATCTTAGAATCATCTAAGAACCATTTTTTCATCTTTTATTGCCTCTCCTAAATAGCTCCCTTGGACTCCCTGCACCCTGTTACTCCCCTATGAAAATTTAATACTGCAGATATATTGCAAATGTACTCTCTCTGTATGTCTGCTTGGTAGGTACTCTCTCATATATTGCTGAAATTTTCTATTTCCAACTCCAAGGTCCCAGTGCCATCTCTCAGCACTGAAGAGCAAGCAAAAGGCAGCTGATGACAGCCAGTCAACACGCACAGGCTACTGCTAATGACATGCCTTCCTGCCATATCTGTGTATTTAGTCACAGGTTTTTGGCGCTGACCTTGAGTATGTTCTGGCTATCTTCCATGAACTCCATCTCATTACTCCTCATGTGAAACTCAACAAAAACCCAAAGAGAGAAATAAAATTAATGTTCAGTGCTCTAATTTCGGCACTATTTGAATGTCCTCCCAAGCTTCAAGCAACCAGAGATTCAGTCCCTCGATTAATGACATTGGGAAGTGTTAGGACCTTCAAGAAATGGTCCCTTTAAGCTGTACTACAGAGCAATTGTGATAAAAACTGCATGGTACTGGTACAGCGACAGACAAGTAGATCAATGGAATAGAACTGAAGATCCAGAAATGAATCCACCCACCTATGGTCACTTGATTTTTGACAAGGGGGCTAAAACCATCCAATGGAAAAAAGACAGCATTTTCAACAAATGGTGCTGG
>NC_034599.1:57906086-57941344 GCF_900095145.1 Mus pahari | reverse complement strand
AGGGGAGCAGAGGTGGGGGGAGGGTATAGGAAACTTTTGGGATAGCATTTGAAATGTAAATAAAGAAAATAATAATAATTAAAAAATAAATAAATAAACTTAATTAAAAAAAAAAAAAGAAAGAAATGGTCCCTAGCAGAAGGCCCTTTGGGCAACACTGTGGGGCAAGTCTTGTGGGACTCTTTGGTAGTTTTGGGAAGAAGGGTGTCAGAAAAATGAACAAGACCACTGCCTCCCCCTCTGCTTTTTAGCTCAAGATGTATTCTTTCTTCTTCTGTTTATGGTCTGTGATCTGTCTTCTCCCTCCGCTGTCCACCATTGGAAAGGGTTATTGGGAAATGACTATGCCTGCCCCTCCCTCTCTGCTTCCTGGCTCAATACATAATCATCCCTCTACCCTTGTCCTCCCATGGGTCATCGACTCTGGGTTTAGAGCTGTACTCTCGGCCTCCAAAACTGCAAGCTATATAGATCCTTTTCCTATAAAGTTTGCCTGACTATGGATCCCAGTGTGATAACAAAAGCCTGACACCATGGGATGAGATTTTCGCCTAATAGACTTGAGCTTTGCCACTCATCTTCGCAGTGACACCTGAGACCTCCCCACTCTGCACTTCCTGCCCCCCCCTGGGTGTGCTGAGGAGCACCGCTGAGTTGAAGTCTATTATCCTATACAAGGATACTGAAGGCAAGGGGAACAGATGCATGGAGGACTAAAGGGCTGGAGGGAAGTCCAGATGCTCATTCTGTAGGTCCTGAGTTGGTTTCAATAACCTTACAGCCATGCTCGCCAGCTAAAAGGACATGGACATGGGCTCTTCCAGCTTTGGGGCACTCTGACCCTCAATTTCTGTCTGGGAAAGGAAGAAGAGGAAGAAGAAGAAAGAAGAGGATGAGGAGAAGGAGGAGGAAGAGGAGGAGAAGGAGGAGGAAGAAAAAGAGGAAGAAGAGGAGGAAGAAGAGGAGGAGGAGAAGGAGAAGGAGAAGGAGAAGGAGAAGGAGAAGGAGAAGGAGAAGAAGAAGAAGAAGAAGAAGAAGAACAACAACAACAACAAAAACAACAACAACAACAACAACAACAATAACAATAACAACGACAAGGACAAGGACAAGGACAAGGACAACAACAACATCCATCGAACTTCCTTTCTCCTCTGGGGTATACTGAACTCAGCTATGTCCCTGTGGCTCTCCAATTCCGTTTCTGCCAGAGCATATGAAAAAGCAGAGAGCTAATTATATGCTAGTAATTACCTGAAAATTATATGTTTATTGGCTTTCCACTAGCAGATACTACTATTTTTGAACTCTTCATTGTTCTGCTCAGTGACAGGAGTCACACTGTCTCTATTCCAAATGTTCCCTCCTATCTCATGATGAGCAAACTCTTCGAATGGGGCCACAGCATGGAGAGCCTCCTGAGTAGGAGAGAGAGGGACAGAGTGACTCAGTCCACACAGGAGGCACCGGAAACCTCCCTTACCCACAGACACCTCACTCCTGTTTTATAATAAAGTGTTCATCATCCTCCTGCCTAAGAGCTGTACATTCCTATCTCTGCCCTTGGGTTCTGGGGAGAGTGTCCAACAGGAAGGCCTCCATACACTACCGGATATATTTATATACCCTTCAATTATGTGCCTTGGTTAATTGTCCTTTCCACCAGCTCTTATGACATAGGGAGTCTTGCCTGTAATTATAGTGATGAAATATTTCTATGAGCTTTTAAAAGGCTAGCCTAAACTGGGTCATAATGGGGAGATCGGAGGTCAGGGTACAAGGGTCAGTGTTGGATTCCCTGTGACAAACTGCTCTCCCAAAGCTCCTGCCATGTGAAGACCCTGTCCCGAACAATTACTGCTGGGCACCTCTTCCTGCTGTTACTAATGATAGCAGATGTGCTGGTGAGAAGGCAAGTTTGCCTTGCAATACAACGACCCGAGTTCAACTTCTAGAACCTATGTTTTTTTAAAAGGCCAACTATGGTGGCAGGTAATTGCAATTCCAGCACTGAAGAGGCAGATAAATCCATGGGGGTCACTGTCACTGTCACTGCTACTGGATAGTCTGCTTGGTGAGTTCCCAGAAAGGGACCCTGTCAGAAAAAAACCAAAAAAAAAAAACCCAAAAAAACATGGATAGCATCTGGGCAGCAGCGTTCAGGGATGATCTATGGTCTCTGCAGGTACATGCACATATGCATGCACACACACACACACATGCACACATGTACACATGCACACATGCATGCATATACATATACACACATGAACACATACATGTACACACACACACACACACACACGAGGAACAGCATCTGTGGAACACTTTATAATGAAGGCAATCAACTCCTTTTCCATGAAGTTCCTTACTTCTGCAGGTGACCAGGCCATACTCACCTCACTGTTTCAGCACATGTCCCTACACCGTGAGAAGTGCGACAGTCACGCTGACTGCAGTCCCATTTATGATTCCACTGGTACAGAAGGGACAGCTGACAGGGCTTGAAGCTCTTCCATGTTTTATTCCCAGGAGGGCAGGACACGGTTGTGTAGAGCCCAGTCTGAACCCAGACTAGGATGTGACTATTGCTTCTTTGTAGTTCAGGTGCTCCCACTGTGGGTCTCCCCAAACCCCAAATAGCTGAGTTAACATCAGGATTGAAACCAGAATCCAGGTCTTTGGTTATTCTTCCCACTTCTTTCCCACCACACCTGTGGTAGGAGGCCTGCTCCTTGGTGATGACTAGCTTCCCATAAGAGCTGTACTGGCTGCTCAGAGTCACGGGTAGTGGGTCTCTGCTTGTGTAGAAATGGCTTACCTGGAAGGAGCGATGTGATGGTTTGGTCATATCTTCCAGGCCGTGGAAAGGAATACGGAGGACAATATGGCTCATACCACCATGTGCACAACCTCAGGTTAACTTGACCTGGATCCTCCAGGGCCCTCAATTTTGGGCATCGCCCATATCCTAGTGAAGAAATTTCAGATTAGCCTTTTTTTATTTCTCTGAAAAGAAAGACAATGTCAGGCCTGCCCAAAGCTGAGTCCGTGCACTGTCCAGACTCCATCCAGCTCAATCACGGGACACAATGTCGCTCACATTTCCCCAACCCAAGAGCTGGCTTCAGGGTTTGTTCGAGATAGGCTCCTTTCGAGATAGCAAGTCCAAGGCTGCTCTTGCACTTGCTCGTGGCATCAGAGATGACCCTGAACTCCTGATCCTCCTCTCTTGGCTCCTGAACGCTAGGATCATAAAAGTGAGCCACCACATCAGGTTTGTGTGGTGCTGGGGATGAAAGCCAACGCTTCAAGAATGCTAGGCGAGCACTCTACCAGCTGAGCCACAGAGCCTCGGTTTCAAAATGACGACCATGCATTTGTACAGTTAGGAGAGTAACATGTAAGGCCTGGGCAACTGAGTAAGGAAAACAAGAGTCTCAACAGGACCAAGGGAGAATGGTCTAAAGACAGAAGGGGTCTGACAGATGTCTTGGTGGTTAGGAGCACCAACTTCTTTTATAGAGGACCCAAGTGGAGTTCTTAGCACCTGTGTGACAGTTCACACCCACCTATGACTCCAGTTCTAGGGGATGCGGCACCTTCTTCTTCTTCTTGCTTCTCTGGGCTCCTGCGTGCACATGGTACACATACACTCATGCAGGCATACACATACACATAAAAATAATATGTAAAGCAATGTACCTTTCAAGACCGAAGGAGGAAGGAGGAATAGGTCTCAAGCCCAGAGCAGCTGTTAACACATAGTACTGAGGCTAGGACAATCAGAAAAAGCTTTTCTTCTTCCCTGGGGACTTGGCAGAGTTGATGCAAACATAGATCCTTACTGGGGCAATCCTGATAACATAAATGAATGACTCAGTCTGAGTGTACAGCAACAGGGAGTAGTGGGGACTGTGGCTAATTGAGAACTAGCCTAAAGGAGTTCAAACTCCCGTTTTAAAACCAGCATTGGCCAAATGGGAGGTGTTTGCAAGCTTCATTTGGTTTTAAGGCTTTAAACTAGAAATTTTGCCAATTGGATAGGTATGTGTGTGTCTGACTTAAACATTATTGACTAGAGATGGGGGCTAGGCTCAGTGGTAGAGGAGTTGCCTAGCATTGAGAGGCTCTGGATCTGACAATTGTGAATACCCATACACACATACACACACAATACATACACATACACACTCATGTATATACACATACAACACACACATATATATATATATACATACATGCAATACATACATACTCAACATACACATTTACAATATATACACATATACACATAATACACAGACATGGTATACCTACACACACATGTATAAACACACAGACACACACTGCTGGTTAATCATAAAAATGAAGAACTACCTAAGGGCTGGGGATGTACCTCAGCAGTAGAGCATTTGCCTAACGTGTGCAAGGCCCTGGGCTCAATTCTCAGTGCTTCAGGTAAAGGGAAGCATACCTAATATTCATAGGGTAATGTGCGACACAGCTCCACGTCCCATCTGGTCTGTCTCACCTGCTATCTGGACATAATTCCAAACAAACAATTCTAACTTTAAGAATGTATTGCTGTGGCTAGAGAGATGGCTCCATATTTAAGATCACTGGCTGCTCTTCCAGAGGACCTGGGTTCAGTGCCCCAGCACCCACGTGCCCATAACCATCTGCAACTCTAGTTCCAGAGGATCCAATACTCTCTTCTGGCTTCAACCTGTCATGGTGACACTCTTGTAATCCTGGCATGCCGGAGACTGAGGCAGAAAGCCTTCTAGGCAGGGAAGAAAATCAAAAGAGACGGCTCATCAGTTAGGAGTGGGTGCTGCTCATCAGTTAGGAGTGGGTACTGCTTTTGGGGAAGTTTGGTGTTCAATTCCAGCACCCTGTTAAGTGGCTCACAACTGCTGGTTCCAGAGGACTTAATTCTGGCCTCCTTAACTCACATGCATGTAACTACTACATTCAGACAAACACACATACAAAATATAAAAATAAGTAATTTTTTAAATGGTGGGTGTAGTAGTCAGGTCTGTGACACTTGAGAAATGGTAAAGCCGAGGGAACTCAGTAAACCTTGGCTACATACTGAGTTCAGTTCATGACCAGCCTGGGCTACACGTGACCATGAAGTGGGGCGTGTGTGGAGAAAGTTGGAGAAGAAGGAGTTAACAATTTAAACAAACTAGACCGATTGCGGAGTATGAGACAAGACAGTTCGGGATGAGATCAAACCCCGCCTTTGAAAACTCGGGGCGTCCTGAGAATAGAGGTTTGCAAGGCAGATTGGTAGCACAGCGGATATGGAGGAAGTTTCACAGAGTAGCAGGGGCCTGGGACACAGAGTGAGGGACTGGCAGGGCCCCAAGTAGGACTGAGTTGTGCAATGGAGAACCCTGGGGAAGGTCTCACTTATTGGTCCACACCCTCAAACGCTTCGAGAAAAATCGCATTTCGTACTCAAGCTTTAAATGCTTTTCAGTGCTGCACAGAGCCCCCGCCCGCCCGTGCCCCCTCCTCCGGAGCCGAGCGTCTGGTTTTGGCTCCAAGGATGCTGCAGAGAGGGACGGGATGGGTGGAAAAGCGACCAGCTGCTGCTCCAGCCTAGGAAATGAGCTTGCTCTCAAAGTGTCTCTCAGGTGGATCCAGGTGGTTTCAGAAAGTATCAGGGAAGAGCATGGGGTGCTGGAGGGCCCCCCTCGCACTGGAGGACTGTGATCCCACAGGGGAAGCTGCTGAGGAGTGGGCTGGGCCCCACCCTTCCTAATCCTCAAAAGGAGCTGTTGGTTATAAACAGGGCAATTACCCACAGGAGGCCGATGACTCAGCTCAATGGACTGTAAAATGCTCAGAAAAACAGCGCCCCATAAATGCAAAAATATTACTAGGAGCACTTTTCCCCAAAAAACATCTTCCACCCTCCTGGAGCGCTGCCTGTAAGGGCTGACTGGACTGATTTACGCCCTAAAATGAAACTCACCTGGCCTGTGGAGCAGGTGTTCTGGTCCTGCCTCCGACCCTCGGAGAAGGCAGCCACCACGATTACCTCATCTCTCCCAGAGGACCAGCAGTTAGAAGTCCACAGATGAAGGTTCCTGCAGCTCATAAGGAATGGTAGCCTAACCTTCTCTGAGTCTAGGATGAGTCCAAGACTTGGTGTAATCAACTTTTGGAAGTCCAGAAGCTTTAAGGAACTTAACACAACTTACAGGTAAGTTTACATGATGCCCCATCATCAGGGCATCTGCTCCTAGGACACCAAGTAGGTACATGGGATCCCACATAACTCTGAACTTACACACTATATCCTAATTTTCTTGTGCATCCACAATTAAGATAAAGTTTAATTATACATTAAATAAAAGTAACACTAAGAAATTGGAAATAATAATTAATGATAAATTAGAATGATGAAATGATAGACTATAATAACAGCTATTTCTAATTTATGAATTGCTTATCACTTGAATTGTCCATTGATTATTTTCTAGCTATGACTGACTGTACTATAAACATAAGCGCAGATCCACAGAGAAGGGGGAGCCCCACACATGGTTGGAAGTGAGGAAAGCTCTGTGGCATTCTCACGCCTTTGTTACACTTCAGATAGTCCAGGAAGAGACAAATGAACTGCGTACAACTGCCTAGTGTGGGGCATAGGACGTAGCTGGGTGAGAGCGGCTGCTTCAGGTCTACCTGTAAGGTCATGGCAACTGCCAGGATCCCAAGGGTTCAAAGACAGCTCCTCCTCCTCCTCCTCCTCCTCTCACTCTTCCTCCTCTTCTTCTTCTTCCTCCTCCTCCTCTTCCTCCTCCTCCTCTTCCTCCTCCTCCTCTTCTTCTTCCTCCTCTTCCAGCCTGGTCTACAGAACAAGGTCCAGGACAGCCAGGGCTACAAAGAGAAGCCTTGTCTCTAAAACCAAACAAACAAAAGAATTAAATCTGATTCTATAGGACACCAATCATTATTAACTTTTTTTTCAGAGTTGATCAACATTTGATTTTGTAGGAGTCAGAGTTGAGTACACAGATCACTTAACTATATCATACAAAAATGGCCATTTCAGAAACTGTTGGCAATTCTGCCCTAGTCCCAAGCCAAAATTCATGGAACAATTTCTAGTGAACTTAAATCAGAATCCAAGCAGCAATTAAAAAAATATCTTATTATGTCTGTCCATATGTCTGTGTACACATATGTGTAGAGATTAGAGAAGGGAATCACTTCTCTCCTTCCACCTAGTAGGGCCTGAGTTTGATCCTCAGGCCCTCAAGCTTGGCAGCAAACAACTTTACCCACTGAGCCATCTTGCCAGCCCTTAAGCATTGATTTATATAAACAAACATTCTAGCCCAGTACAATTTAATGATCTACTAATTGGGTACCTATACACTTAATAATGGTGATAGGTTTTGTTTTCCACAATGAAATGAGCAGTGTGTGCTGTTGTGTGGTATAACAACATGTTCAACTCAAGGAACATGGCTTCTGTGTTCAGAACCAACATCTTGGTAAAGTCACGTGACACCACATGGATGAGTAAGGCCCTAAATACCTTGGGTTCATTATGCATTCAGTTTGAGTTAAAGTTAGGTAGTTGTGCTTTCAAAATTCCTTTGCTGCTGTCAAATGTTTTTGTGGCCTCCACCGTAAGCCATACCAGTTCATCCAGGGTCACACCCCACTGTTTCAAAGCTGGGTTCCCAAAACCAAGTACAGCATCTGGAGCCCGGCCAGGGACGTGAGCTCCTGAGTAGTCATGGCCCCTCACAGACTTGGAGTCTACCAACATGTGGTCGTGCAAAGCCCTCCCCTCATCTACCAGCTGCATCCAGCCCTTCCATCAATGTCCCTAAGGAAACATTCCCTATCCATTCCAAAGAGCAAGTTCAGCTCATCATTGTATCCACAATCCTCCAATTTGACAGATCCATGTTGATCACCCTGAGACAAAAGTTGGGGTCTGTGCTGAGGAGATAGGTGAAGCAGCAACATGGTGCTCATGGCTTTGATGCTGGGATCTATGTTCCAGCAGTAAGCATTTCTTCTGGGCACTTTGTCCTTCTGGCTCTCTGACTTTGACTTTGAGCCTGGACCTTGGACTTGGCTTAGACTTTTGGCACTGGTGGCCCAGGTACCTGCTGTAACCTCAGACTCTCAGGTCCTCCCCACCCCCACCCTGTCCATGTTCAAAGGTCAGGCTCCTCCCCTATGCTACAGCTTTTTGCTCCATTATTTAGCCTTCTGTTTTGTAACTATTTGTTTTCATAACTGGGCCCCTCCCAGTGTTGTGAGCAATTTAAAGGTAGAGAGTGGGTGTCAGACATATTTCATAAGTGGATGCCTGAATAAATTACAATGTGCCTGGTTTCATGATTATAATCACTTGTGATGTGGCTTTGAGTGGCACAGAGGGATATTGTTGTCATCCCTAACTTTCATGCCAAGTATCCCAAGAGAGAAGAAGAGGGGCCTCTGTGTCACTGGCCCCACCTTGAACCCAAAAGCACTTCAGTTCTCCATTGTTGTGTGTGTGTGTGTGTGTGTGTGTGTGTGTGTGTGTGAGAGAGAGAGAGAGAGAGAGAGAGAGAGAGAGAGAGAGAGAGAGAGATGCATGGGAAACCACTTCCGTGGCCATACCTGTCAAGTAAGTACCCAGACTCTCTCTTTGAGACAGGTTCATTCTTTCTTCTCTTTTTTTCTTTCTTTTTAAAAAAGGATGTTTGCATTTTTGTTTTTAATGTATATAACTATTTTGTCTGCCTGTATGTATGTGTACCATGTGTGCGGTGCCTGCAAAAATGTCAGATTCCCTAGCACTGGAATTACAGATGGTTGTGAGGTGTCACATGTGTGCTGGAAAACAAACCTGGGTCCTCTGCAAGAGAAATGAGTGCTCTTAAATGTGAGCTGTTTCCCAAGCCACTTGAAGTGGTGTCTTTGATAGAACCTTGAGCTCACTGGTTAGGGTAGGCTAGCTGACCAATGAGTTCCAGGAGCCTCCTGCCTGTCACCCAGTGCTCGGGTTATAGATACATGCTAGGACACAGGTGTTGTTGTTTTTTTCCTATTTTGTTGTTGTTTTGTTTTTTAAACAAACAAACAAACAAAAACCCCAAACCAAGAATCTCACCATGTATACATTGATGTTCTGAGTTTGCTATGTACACCAGGCTGGCCTCAAACTCAGAGATTCCCCTGCCTTAGCCTCCTGAGTGCTGGGATTAAAGTTGTGTGCTAACATGGGTTCCATACTCTGCTTTGACTTTTTTGTGGGTGCTGTGTATCCAAACCCAGCCCCCCGAGCTTCCACAGCAGGCACCCCTCCGACAAGCAGTCTCCCCGAGGCCCTCCACCCCTTCTCTGCGGTCCGACCTGAATGAATCTGATGCTTGGTTATGCATTTTTGAACTTCATCTTAAGTGGTCATGGCCCCTCAGTATCGCACCGTATTCCCACTACTCTGTTTCATTTTTTATTACTTCTGTAGGTTGTGAGTTAAGGTAACAAGGTGAAGAAGGAGGAGGAGGAGGAGGAGGANGAGGAGGAGGAGGAGGAGGAGGAGGAGGAGGAGGAGGAGGAGAATCACTTCAGGCCATTTGCAGAGATGGGAAGCTGGAACAGGGCTGTTATAAACAGGCTGGGTGCCACAGGAAGGAGAAATTGCTCCTCCACGCCTCCAGTCTTATCAGAGTGCCACAGCTTCTTGCCAAGATTTTAGGAAGATGATCTTCTACTCCAGAAGAGCTGTGCTGTATGCGTCTATAGGTGGGAAATCTTTCAACTAGTATTTTCACTATAAATACCTGGTGTCTGTTTTCTCTGGATTAAGTCTGCAATTTCAGCTCTATATTGTGAAATAATGACATGGGGCTGTAATCACTGTGTGTAGTTAAGGAGTCATTGGCAACACTGGCCAGTAAGTGAAGGTTCATAGCATATAGAATCCCATCGGTGAGCTGGGTGGTGGTGCACACCTTTAATCCCAGCACTCAGGATGTAGAAGCAGGAGGCTCTCTTTGAGTTTGAGGATGACCTGGTTTATATAATGAGTTCCAGATCAGCCACAGCTCCTTAGTAAATCCTGTATAAAAAAGGGGTGGGGTGGGCATAGCGCTGGAGAGATGGCTCAGAGTTAAGAACACTTGTTGCTCTTGCAGAAGATCTGGGTTCAATTCCCAGAACCCACATGGTAGCTCAGAACTGTCTATAATTTCAGTTCTGGGGAATCTAACATCCTCTTCTGACCTCTGCAAGCACAAGACACACATGCAATTCTCATGCATATGTTCAGACAAAACACTTAATGTCTATTAAATAAATAAATCTACTAAATATTGTAAAGCTAATAATGAATCTCAACTCTCCATGTTAAGGCTGAGTTGGTAGAGTACCTAGCCAACAACCCTAGGGTCTGTTACCAGCCCTACATAAACTGGGCACAGTGGTCACATCTGTAACCTCAGCATTTGGGAGGTAGAAGAAAGAAGATGTGAAGTCCAAAGACATCATCTAAGTAGTGAGTATAAGGCCATCCTGGGCTACATTGAGCCCCTATTGCAAAAACAAAATAGTAATAACAGCAGCAACAACAATAATAATTGTAAAAACAAATGTAGTTAAATAAGCTAGATTCCTTTGAAACTACTGCAATGATTTAATCCAGACAATTGAATTTATTTAGAAGCATGTGGGGTTCTTTTGTTGTTGTTTGGTTTCGTTTTGTTTTTCTCATTTGGTTGAGGGGGCAGGTCTATCTGGGACAGATAAGTAAGGCAAATTCTAAATTTGATTTTGCTGTTACTTGTTAACCAACTGATCACAAAGATTTTTGTCCACTGCACACACAGGCCCATGTAGAGAAACATGTAGAAAAGGCTGAGGTAGTGTTTCTTCCTTCTATGAGTCTAGAATCTACTCAGATGTCATCTGATCAGAATTCACCAACTAGTCACACAGCCCTGGGTTCAAATCCCAGTTGTAGAATTTGGTCACAAGATGGGACTTTGGTATATCATGAACACTTCTGAGCTCTGCCCTCCTCTGTCAAATGAAGATGCTAATAGCCCCTACCTGTAGGGGTATCCATGGGAACAGGGCAGATAGTAGGCATATTTTTCAGCCCACATGAACAAACACTTCCCACTTTTTTTGTTATATAATTTTTTATTAGATACTTTCTTCGTTTACATTTCAAATGCTATCCGGAAAGTCCCTATACCTTCTCCCCACTCTGCTCCCTAACCCACCCACTCCCGCTTCTTGGCCCTGGCATTCCCCTGTACTGGGGTATATGATCTTCACAAGACCAAGGGCCTCTCCTCCCATTGATGGTTGCCTAGGCCATCCTCTGCTACATATGCAACTAGAGACAGCACTTCCCACTTGCCTTAGTCCTTAGCCTAAGGAAGACCTGTAGTACCCCACCCGTACATGGGCATCATATACATGCACACTAATAATACATATTTTTAAAACTAATCTTCATTTTTCACATTTATCAATTGCTTGATTTTATGTGTGCCTACATGGCATGGTGTGTAAAAAAATCTCTTGGACTGGGGAAAGAGTTCATTGGGTACAAGTGTCTGCCCTGCAAGCTTGATAACCTGAATTTAGTTTCCCCAAACCTATTCAAAAGTCATAAAATCCAGACACAATGACATAAGTGGCTGTAATTTCTGAAGGCCTCCCTCCCTCCCAAAGGCAGGAGTTCAAGGATGTCTTTTGCTACACAGGGAGTTTGAGGCCAGCCTGTCTGAAATGTTGAAAAGAGAAAGGAAAAAGTTCCTTGATGAAGCAGTAAGCCAATACAGCATTATTTATTTTACTAAACTGCTGACCCTTGAGAAAAGCATGTTTGAAATGATGCTAGCTTGCATGAAGAGATGGAAAGTCTGAAAAAGCCGAATGCAGAAGAACAATGGCCATTCCAAGGAGAAGATCTTATGCAATCGTTTTAAGTTTCAAACCAAATTGCCATATTTTCCCCCTGGAACACGGTTTTCTCCTTGGACAAACTCAAATTGATGAAAGTGGGTTGTGCTTCAGAGCTGAGAGTTTGGCTGACAAACTCTCCTAAACACAGTGAGCCGGTCCCCTAAAGGACACCCCTGACGTCTGTGTTGCCTCTGATAAAACTCAAGCTTTAAAATGGAAACGGGACTTTTGAAAACTCACATTTGCCATGGGTCACTGGGCATCTTCCAATTCTTAGTGACCTTTGTCAGGAGATCAGTGGGCATAGCAACAACAATAATATTTGATGTGGTATAATGAAATATGTTGGAGCTGGTGAGATGGCTCATCAGGTAAAAGCACTGCTGCCAAGTCTGATGCCCTGAGTTGGATCCCTGAGACCCACATAGTGGAAGGAGAGACCCAACTCCTGCAAGCAGGTCTTCTGACCTCCACATGGCATGTATACACATGCACATACATTGTACACACGTGTGATAAGTAAATAAAGGTAGAAATAGATAAATAAACATGTAAGTTAACATTTGGGAGAGCTACATAATTCTCTGAACTGACATGTTTCAAATGACAAAGACCTAACTTTACAGCATACACAAGAAGAAAATGATGTATGTAAAGTACAACACAGGTATGGCATATACCTGTACTCAGGAAATTGAGGCAAGAAGGTCATATGACCAGAGAAATTTGGGTTGACCTGGAACTCACAGAGATCTACCTGACTCTGCCTCCTGAGTGCTGGGATTAAAGTCATGTGCCACCAGGTTTGTCTCCTCAACATCTGAAGAATATGAGGGGACCTCTTTAACCAGGAGCAATGGAAAGAGTTGCCCCCTGTTTCTGATAAGCCTACTGTCTCCTCTCTCTTTCTGTTCTCTGGGAGTTTACTGAGAATTTCTCAGCCCTTACATTAGGGAACTGCTTGCTTTAGAGCTTGGTTTTGGTTTCATCATTCCTAGCACAGAGACACAGAGACAGATCTCAAGACTTTTGAAGCGTGGCCTTCATTTTCTGTGTATAAAGAGAAAATATGCTAGCATTCCATGGTTAAGGGGAAGGCTTTTATTGTAGACAAGAGAGAAAGACAGAGACAGAGACAAAGGGGAGGGAGGGATGGAAGGAGGGAGAGGCGCGCACAGTGGAGGTGTCTGGACGAGTCCAGAGCATAGAGAGAAAGAAATAAGTAGACAGAACATCGCCAGCCAACTGGACATAGCCAGGGCTCTGTGAGAGAGGGGAGAATCGCAGGGGAGCGAGAATATGGAGAACATGGTGAGAGAAGCAAGACTATGGCAGGAATGAGTAGCTGTGGGGGAAGAGAGCTGTGAGCTGGAAGGAGTATAGGGGCTGAGAGAAGATGAGAAGGGCTAGGATGCTAGCATGGATTTTGAAATGTGTATCCCAGCATGCACTTTGATATGCTGATAGGTATTACAGGTATCCATAGGGCCCTTATGCCAGAGGGAAGGGAAATGGCTCCTTTTGGTAGAGGGGAACCAGTTTCACAAGTTTCTGAAGGATGCTGGCTTTTATCTAATCTCCAGAAATCCTCCCATAGTCCAGGTTGAGCTCATTTCTGAATACTTGGACTACCTTTTGGGGTTGGGAAAACTGCCATTTTCTTTGGATCTAATATTTTGCAAATGTCTTTTGTTGTTGTTTCGAGACAGGGTTTCTCTGTGTAGCCCTGGCTGTCCTGGAACTCACTTTGTAGACCAGGCTGGCTTTGAGCTCAGAAATCCACCTGCCTCTGCCTCCCAAGTGCTGGGATTAAAGGCGTGTGCCACCATGCCCGGCTCTGCAAATGTCTAAACAGATTTTTGATGTTGCTATCATCTCTGTTGTCAAGGAATTTTTGAACTAGTGGGAAGAGCTAAACAATTTTTCAAACGTGGTAATTTAGAATTTATTTCTTTTGTAAGTTGTATTTATTTATTTTACATGTATGTGTGGGGGGTGTGGGGTGCATGTATGTTATGTATGAAAGTAAGTACCTTTACCTGCTGAGCATCTCATCAGTGCCTAAAATGTATTTTTAACCTGCCTTATTCAGGGGAACACACACACTCAGAGAGATATAGATAGGTAGATAGATAGATACATATATACATACATACATACATTAACTGAGAAAAAGCTTTACAACTGTGGCTCAGTCATGCCTGAAACTATGCAGCCTCCACTGGCCTTGATCATACAGCAATCTTCTACCCAGACTGGGAAGTACAGGGATAGGTGATATAGCTTAAGGGCACAAAATTTGACGCAGAGTTCTGGAATTACAGATATAGGCCACCTTACCCAGAAACCTTTCCCCTCCTTTTCTGTTTTTTGGAGATAAACAGATAAAAACAGCTTCCTAGGTTGGTTTTTAACTTGCCATTCTCCTGCCTCTACTTCTCTAGTACTAGGATTACAAACATGAGCCACCGAGCCAGGCTTAGATCCGTGATCTTGCATGCAAAAGTAAAACTTCAGTCACAGGTGGGTGGTCTCGTTTCCTGCCATAGCTTCTAGGTAACAGGAGAAAGACAGGTAGCCACAGCCACTCAGGACGACCAAAAGGCACACCACAAGGGCCTTGAGGACATTGCTTGTCCCTGATGTTTTTGTTTTTGTTTTTTTAAGATAGAGTCTCATTTATCCCAGGATACTCAAACTTGCTTTATAGTGGAGGATGGTCTTGAACTGCTGACCCTCCTGCCTCCACTTTCTGAGTGCTGGGATTTTAGGCATGCAATATTATGCCATGCTTATGAGGTGTCGGGGATCACACCTAGGTTTCCCATGTTGGCTACATGGGATCACTGTTTGGACCCTTGACCTATATGTGGGTTCATGATAGCACCCTGGTCAAGGCCAGACTGTGAGGCTATGGGCAAAGTCACCTGTGGTTTAGTTCCTTGTAAATGTTTCTCAAACTTTGCTTTTTTGTTTTCTTTCCCTTTGCATAAATATGATTCTAAATAGAAAGAAAGGCCATGCCTCAGTGAGTAAGATCTTAGTTGTTAAAATCATCCACTCCCAGGAAATAGAAGAGGAACATCAACCCTACAACCTAACCAGCAATCTTCCTGTAGATTGGAGACCCCAGGATATAGGGTGACTTTTCGGGTGTCATCAGAATGTGTATCAAAGAAATGGACAGCTGCAGCACTGATGAGTCTGGTCTTCATGGTTTGAAAATGCTTCTTCAGGTTTTCCCCCATAAGCCCTCTGCTTGTGATTGTTAACAGAGATGAATCTTGAGGTGGCAGCCTGGCCTTTTTCCAATCAGCTAATATGTTTTAATGAAATTTTGTCTCTACCATCACCTTGTCTCTTGACTAATTAATTGGCTTTATTACATGTACATTGAGTAAGTCTTCACTTGATAATGAGAGGCAGTGGAACCTTTGAGACGTGGGGCATAAAAAAGTTAGGTCACCCAAGGTGTACCCTTGAAGTGGATATTGGGACCCCTGTCCTTTCTTGTTTCTCTTTGCTCCCTGGCCACCACATGTTGAGCAGGTTTCCTCTACTACTGTCCCCATCACACTGACTCTCCCCAGACCCCCCAAAAAACAGGAGTTAACAGGCTCTAACTTGAAACCTCTGAGATCATGGGCCTAAATAAACCTTGCTCCTTTACAGGTGGTTTAGCTCAGGAATTTAGTCACACTGACGGAAAGCTGGGTAGCACACTAGGAGAGAAAGATAATGGAGGACATATCCAGACAAACAGGCTATGACAGCAATACAAAACCCCTGGAGCTGGGCATGGTGGCACACGCCATTAGTCCATACACTAGGGTGAAGTCAGCCAAGGCTACAGTGAGACCCTGTCTGGAAACAAAACACACGAACAAATCCTTTCCCAAGGACACATCTCACTCTGAAGGAAGGCGCCATAGAAGAAGCAACTTTTAGGGTAGCTTTTTACTTTGAGGGACAATGGAGTCAGTTGGAAGAACAGGCCAAAAGAAGTGTGAAGAAGGCATGTTGTGTGACAAAATTTCCTGGAGAGGTGTGACACATGCCTACCCACCCCTAGGGATCCCGCAACAAATGAAACTATAGAAGCCAACAAAGCCTAACTTGGTGTTCTATTGGGGTTACTTATAGAAGCAAAAATGACGCAAAGACATCTGCATTACCAAAGCCACCCCAGCATGGGTGAAAGCTCACAATCTGGGAACAAATAAATGGCATTGAAATGGAAGGTTTAATAGACATAGGAGCAGCTGTAACAATAATTTCACCAAAATCTTGGCATCTAGATTGGCCTCTCCAGGAGATAAATATTCAGCTGCTAGTGATTGGAACTTTATATCAGGTGAAACAAAGTGCAAGATGGGTCGAGTGTATAGGCCCAAAAAGACAAGTAAGAAAATTAAAGCCATATGTGGCTAATATAACCATGAATTTATGGGGACATGATTTTTTATAACAGAAAACATAGATTAACATTCCTCCAATCTCAGAAACAAATCATAAAATAAAGAATGCCTCTTAGAAAAATATTAAAAGGTATTATCAAGAACAGTCACAGACTGTCCAGGTTGTCCATATTCAGGACATGTGTTGGTTTTTCAAAAGTACCAAGTATCCTACCTTTGAAATAGTTAACTGTTAAGCCTGAATGGGTAGATCAATGGTCTATGACAAAAGAAAAATTATAGGTACTAGAACAACTGGTTGGAATTCCCCTAATGTGGTGGTTTGTATATGTTTGACCCATAGAGTGTCACTATTAAAAGGTATGGCCCTGTTGGAATGGATGTGGCCTTGTTGGAGTAGGTTTGTCATTGTGGATGTGAGCTTTAAGACCCTCATCCTAGCTGCCTGGAAGTCAGTCTTCTGCTAGCAGCCTTCAGATGAAGATGTAGACCTGTCAGCTCTTCCTGCACCATGCCTGCCTGGACAACAGCATGCTCCTGCCTTGATGACAATGGTCTGAGCCTCTGAACATATAACTCAGTCCCAATTAAATGTTGTCCTTTATAAGACTTGCCTTGGTCATTGTGTCTATTCACAGCAGTAAAACCCTAACTAAGACACCTGTTTTGTTTTATATATATATGAAAATGGAGGATGTTAACAGGATTTAAGAGCCATAAATAAAATGATTCAGCCAATGGGCTCTTTACAGCCTGGAATCCCATTGCCTTCTTTATTACCTTAGTCAGGGTCTATGATAGTAATTGATTTAAAAGATTGCTTTTCCACAACCCCTTTGAATAAGCATGGTATGGAAAGATTTGCTTTCTTAGTAACTACTTATAAAGAGCTTCATAAAAGCTTGGTTGTCCAATAAAGAGCTATCATTGGGAACAAATAAATGTTCAACCAAAAGACCTTCCTTGTGCCAGTATTTTGTACAACAGCTATTAGGAATATTTCATAAATAGTTTCCTCAACCTAATATTTGCCATCATGTGGATGATATCTTACTGGCTGACTCAGATGTAGATACCTTAGAAAAAAACATTTAAGTTAAGAGAGTTTTGCCTTGACGAGGGTTACAAATTGCTCCTGAAAAAATACAAAGAGAAGATTCTATCAATTATCTAGGTTATAAGATAGGTTAACAGAAAATTTGACCACAGAAAATACAAATCAGAGAGATCAGTTACAAACTCTTAAATGATTTTCAAAAATTGCTGGGAGGTGTTAACTGGCTATGCCCCATAATTGGATTAACTACTCAAGATCTAAGTAATTTTAAACCTTACAAGGTGATACAGACCTAAAAGGTCCAAGAAAATTATCAGCTGAGGCTGAAAGAGAATTGGCTCTACTAGAAGAGGAATTACAGGATGTACATCTAGCCCATTTGGATCCAAAGCTGGATTGTATTTTGGTTATTTTGCCCTCTACTCATTCTCTCTCAGGAATTCTTGTGCAGAGAGAAGATAATACTTAAGAGTGGATATTTTTAGCACACACCAAAGTAAAAAAATGAAAGAAATATACAGAAACAGTTTCTGAATTGATTCTGAAAGGAAAAATGAGACTCCATCAATTAGCAAGGATAGACCTAGCAAAGATTGTGGTACCCTTTACTAATGCTGAAATTGCTTTATTATGGGCAGAAAATGAACATTGGTGTCTCTTCTTCTATACAAGTGAGAATAGAATTAGTTATTTTTATAAACTGAAGTCTCTTGCTTTTGTAATATTTGTTGTTAATATGTCCCCCCCAAAAGTACTTCAAGCTCTTTGCCTGAGATAGATTACACTGTTGGAGTCTAGGAGTTGCCCACAAAACACATGAACACTAATCTCAGTCAGATGGAGATGGTTTATTGAACTCACACTCTAAGACTGATCTATCAGGGCTGTTGTTCAGAATTTGGAGGCTGAGAATGCAACCTGAACATTTTTCTATGTCAGCTTATAAAAGCTCAAACTACAACAACCAAAATGGGCTCATTCTCAAGTACTGAGAGTGCTGCTGGAGGTCAGCCCTGACACAAGTCATTTTAGACACAACAGTTCATATTGACCTTTAATTTGATGGGTCCTATAAGCATATAGTTGTGGAATTTCTTAAGCTTAGCAAACCTCATAACAAATAGTATATAACAGGGTATGTGGTCAGCATGACCCTGCTCTGAGTCAAGTCACTTTTCTGTGTCAATGACTCGCAGGTACAGTACAGCAACAATATGAAATGGATGGTGGGCATGGAACAAAATGGCCACAGCTAGGCTATAGGGATAGGTTTAAGTTTTTAAGTACTAATGAGAAAGGAACAACAGCTGTGAAGACACAATGGATAGTAGGAAAAAAAACTAGTGAATTAAATAAACCTGTATATTTTCAAGATGTACTAAACTCAGAATGGAAACCAGACTACATGTTTCATTGGAGAAGAGGTTTTGTCTTTGTTTCTACAGAAGAAAAAAAAGCTGTGGATACCATCAAAATCAATAGGAATAAGGGGATACCATAGTTCGTAGTGAGGTCATTCAGTCCAAACTAACTTACATATAATAAATAAATAAAATTAATATATATATATATATATATATATATATATATATATATATATATATATGATAAGGGCAGTGGTAGTCCATGACTTTCATCCCAAAAGAGAGAGTTGTTTTTCTAGAGTTATAGTGAATAAGGTGGTGGTTGTTCACACCTTTAATCCCAGCACTTGGGAGGCACACACCTTTTATCACAGTACTTGAGAGTCAGAGGCAGCCATATAAAAATTACAATAATTTAATTTTAAAAGCTTCTTGCAGAAGGTAGGCTGAAGTTCAAAGTGAATGTCCTTTGTGATCTAAAAATAAATACACTTAAACATTGAATGTATATATATTTTCAAAATTTCAAAATTATTACTTTTTATTTCAATTGGATAGTAATTTTAAATTGCCAAAAAATATTTTGCCTTAGGAAAGATATAACCTGCCAACTATAACTCCCCCCAGAGTTAGAGTTAAGGCAGCGATTTGTTTTTCTTTTTAGGGGAATTAGAAGCACACCACTAAGTAATCTGGAGACTACTGGACAAGTGAATCATCTGAAGAAAAAGGATAGATCATCAAGGGTAAATACCCCAAGAGAAAAAGTAAACTGGCCAAATGCTGTCACTGCCCTCTGCAGACATAAGTGGCAAATGGTCTTTATGTTGTCTCAATTCAATTAAAAATTAAAGCTGGTTTTGGTGTTGAAGCATGACTCTCTCTTTCTCTAAACTCAAGCATACTTATTAAAGGAAAATCCAAAATCTCTGTCTCATATCAGAAGAGCCACCTGGTATGTGACAGAGGAAAATAAAAGATAAGGGACTGACTACTCTATTGCCACTAATCTCATAGTCTTTTGGCTTCGGTTGACTCTCTAAAACTTTCCTTAAGGTATAAATATTATCTCAAAATCTATAAGATTATTTTGCTTTATATAAACTATTTGTCATCCCACAGAGTACTAACTCTAGAAGTAATCTTCCTTTGGCTTCCTGTGCATGTTTTCAGGTTTGCGTCTGAAGCAAGTGTGCCTCGAATGTGGTCTGTAAACCTTTCTGAGATCTGCTGAGTATGGCATTTAAAATGTTTAAGTTTTCTGCAATCAACTAGGACCATTCCTAACAGTAACCTTTTAGGTCTCCAAGAAGATGATGGGGCCCCACAATGACAAATCCTCCTGGATTGTGGGGCGCTAACCACTGGGAGTAACTGCCTCATGCTTCTTCGACCACCAGGTTCTGTGCAAACAGACAACATCCATGTGTTGACTTCTATGCTCTACCTAGTCAGGATTGCCACTGAGCTGACAAACACCACCCAAAGATCAGTTTAGCAGTTAACTACAAACTGCTCAGGACATTCAAATTGCTGAGTTCATGTGAGACTGACACCAAAATTGTACAGAACTTTAACCTCAAAAATAAAGACTGCCAAATACAATCATGCTGGACATCGTGGAAAGCTTGGTGGAAATAGCTTCATTATTATAATTAGTTTTACTGTGTTAGAGTTAGTCTTTCCTTTTTATTTAGACAAAAAAAAAGGGGGATATAGGAGTAATATAGAAATAATAGGAAAAAAGGTAGATTATTGAATTTACTCTTATAGATCTTTGTATATTGATACAAAATTCAGGTTTTATTTAGTTATATTGGTGTAGATCTCTGTATATTGATGCAAAATTAAGGTTATATTTTGGTTACAATATATTACGTACCAACTCCTTTTAAGGTATTGTACCTATGTAATTCTTAAAAATGTACTGTGAAGTTGTAGTCCTTTTGAAAGCTACTATCACAAGTTGTTTAAGACCAATTAAGAACTACAAGTTAATAGTCGATCAGACTTGTGGCCTTTTTAGGTACTAGTTTAATTAATCACAAGTGCTTTCTAAGTTAATCATATAATAAATAGAGACAATCATTTGCCTATTCAAATATACTGAGATAGATAGGTGATCTTCAAAAGGCTCAGAGATCTATAGACTATGGCAACTAAAGGCCTTTTATTCATTTAAGACTTTTTGACAATGAACCATGTCAGTTC
Organism: Mus pahari; assembly: GCF_900095145.1. Lineage (NCBI taxonomy): Eukaryota > Metazoa > Chordata > Mammalia > Rodentia > Muridae > Mus > Mus pahari. Next base: position 57,920,342 of record NC_034599.1, on the reverse strand, counting down.
CTGGCAGCGCCCCCATTCTGCCTCAGTGAAGGTGATGAGCATCACAAAACCTCCTTATGGAGGAGGCTTTTTTTTTTTTTTATTTGCTTCAAATGTTGCAAGCTGCCACTGGGCAAAAAACTGCCCTTGCCTCAACATCTGGCAGTACACTATCTAAGACCTAGACAAACAGAACACAACAAAAGTTAACTGCCAAACTCTGCCAGGACAATGTAGAGAAGTCCTTCATAATTCTTGTTTCACAGAAAAATCTGTCAGATATTCTGGGTTAGTAGGCCAAAGAGATGGATGTTCCAACATCACAGAGGAATCTTGGGTGACTGTCCAGGCAGCCAGTGATCTTTGTCATTTCTAAAGTTTCAGAAGCTGCTTATTCTGCATTTCCTGGTTATTCAGGTAATATCTGTCTCCCTCGGGTCACTGATGGGAATGAAGACTAGCTAGTTAGTCTTGCAGTCAACTTTAAGTTGTTTAGGATTTAAGAAAATGTTTTAAAGTCTTGAAAGATTTTTAGGCTGATAAATGCAAGTTATGACAGAAAGTGAGTTAGGTACAGAACTTTGGATTCACCAAGATGGGATAGTAGAGTACCTTCTCCAAGGCTGCCAAATACAAATGGACTGGATATTGTGAATGTAACCCTTACCTGACGGTATATTGTTTGTGGATGTTAGAGGAAGAGTCTTTTGAATGCAGTGATAATTCAGGGAGGTACAACTAACACTAAAAGCCATTTGTGAAACCATATGTAGACTTATTACTGGAGAGGTTTCCTAAAACATATACATATGGAAAGAAAATGAAATGTTGTCACTTAGTAGGAGTACTCCAACTAGTAATCTTATGCTACCATGTAAAACCTTCAGTACCAGGCTGGAGAAATGGCTCAGCAGTTTAGAGCACTGACTGCTCTTCCAGAGGTCCTGAGTTCAAATCCCAATAACCACATGATGGCTCACAACCATCTGTAATGGGATCTGATACCCTCTTCTGGTGTGTCTGAAGACAGTGACAGTGTACTCACATATATAAAATAAATAAATCTTAAAAATAATAATAATAAACCCTTCAGTGCTAAAAATAGTTACATTTGCCAAAGGCAGCCTGTGGAAACCCCCAAACATCACAGGCCATTGTCAAGCTCTTGGTTACTCTCCATAACTAGCCAGTAAGGCCCTATTGCTGAAGACAGTACTTACATATGAAGTTGAGCTGGTGCCTAACTCGATTGCTGGCTAGCATTCATTGTATTGGAAGGTGTTCTGCAGGCAACCAAAGGAGAAAGGTAATACCCATCAGTGTTTCAAAGCTACAAACCCTGTGACCCACAGCAATGACCTACCTCTGAGATATTCTGATACAATAGAGGCACAAATGTTGTAGGAACAACCAACAGATTTCTAATTGGTTTTAAGACTCACTCCATGAGATGGAGCCCATACCTGACTCTGCTAAAGTGGCCAAGAACCTGAGACTAGATGGATCATGGGCCCAGGGGAAAACCTACTACTGTTACTCTGTTAAAGGAGCAGAGCACTAAAATGACTCCTAATGACATACTGCTACACCTATAAATTAGTGCCTCACTCGACACACATTAGACATGCTTCTTTTTGCAGTTGATGAGAACTTACACGGAGACCCACAGCTGAACACCTGGCTGAGAGTGAGACACTTTGGAGCACAGAGTTCTAAATGGGATATCTTTATCAAAGCCCTCTTCTCAAGGCTCAAGGAGCTACATGGAAGAGAAGAAGGAAGGATTGTAAAAGCCAGAGTTGATGGGTGACTCCAAGGAAATAGTGTCTTTCCAACACAACAGGACTGATGTACCTGTGGACTCACAGAGACTGTGGGAGCAGGCATAAGACCTGCATGGGTTCAAGCCAGACAGGGTCCCAGCACTGAGAGGGGAGGGTGGACAAAGATTCCATCCTACACCAAGAAGTTATCTGCTATTGATACCTCCTGGCGAAGGAAAAATCAGTTTTCTCTAATGGAGTCTCTCTGTATACATTACCCACACTTCAGTTCAGGCCCTGCACCCAGGAGTAGTTGGCCAACACAAGACCAACTCAGTGTTGTTTTTGTAGATATTTTTTTGTCTCATTTTGCTTTGTGTAGACCTTATTTTGTCTTCTTTGCTTTGCTTATTTATTTTGATTCCCATTTTTGTGTTTTTATGGGAGGTTTTTGTATTTGTTTCTTTGTTTTGCTTTTATTTTTAAAAAAATTTAAGACAGAGAGAAAAAGAAGATGAAGTCCCATGGGGAGGGAGGAGGAATCTGGGAGGAAGCAGATGAGGTAAAAAAAACTTAATCAAAATACATTGTATGATTTTTTTCAAAGAGAGAGAGAAAAAAAATCAAGTTTGACCTTGTAATAAGGGACTATAGATTCTTTCCTGAGGGTCTACAGCCTAGGAGAACCTTCAGCAGGTTGGGACTGCTCACTAAGGCACACTGGCAAAGCTATGTGGCAGCAACTCAAGCCATTTAATTTCACTAACACCCACACAATATTATAGAGGAAAATTTTAAAGCAATAAAGAAAAGCCTAGATAATTACCATACATGTTTCTACAGACTTGAAACGGCAACAACTTGCCTGTAAACACCTCCCTTGAAGAATCAGTTAATAAGCTATACAACACATAGCAAAAAGAACCATTAGCCCACAAAGCCTTCAAAGAGAGACCACTGCTTCTTGTGAACCTGTGACAAGTCCTGAAGATAGGGATAGGAGAAGTAATATTATTTTTAAAGTTCTCTCACTTTATGTGTTTATTTTCTTGATTCATTTGGAGTGCCGTAGATCAAACCCAGGGCTTCACAGATGCCAGGCAAGTGCTCTGCCACTGAGATATGTTCCCAATCCAAAGTGACAAAGTAGGGCAAAGTTAAATGTCTGTGAGATAGAAAGGGCCCTCAGCCTTGGTGGTCTTATCTCCACAATGAAAACATTGTTGTAGCGTTGTTCTCTGTTTCCATCGTGACCTTTGCCCTCTCTGCTTTCAGTAGAGCATCTCTGCTCTCATTGGTTTATGTTGGGTGTCCATGGAAGATGCCACCTGAGGGGGGGTGTGTGTGTGAAATGGCAGAAGTAAAAGAAATTAAGAAAAAGAAAACCTACTGGGTTTCATACCTACCACCCCCCAGAACCCCGCAACTCTAGAAACCCATTTGACATAGGTCTGAGTTGTTTTCATTGTTTTTTTAAAGAGAGTATCATATAACAGAGGGTGGCCTCAGAGTCACTAGGTATCCAAAGCTGCCATTGAGCTCCTGATCCTCCTCTTACCTTCCCCTTCCAAGTACTAGGGTAACGGGTCAGCACACCAGGCATGTACCGGGCTTGTAAAAACACTCGAGGACGCAAACCACATTTCCTCCTCATATAAAATCACCAGCATGAGATAAGCGTGTTGTGCGCAAGGTGGGAGGAAGATGAGACTACACAGATAAAAGTCAATGCTAACACAGTGGTGGACAGTCAGACATTTGCAGAGATGACTTTGGAAGCTGTCTGGGGAAAATGATGTCAACGGTAAGCATCGAGTGGAAAACAGGAGCTTCCTGCGGTGGAAGGAGGCCAAGGAAGCACTGGGGCAGAAGGACTGGGGTGAGCATCCTTATGCAGGCCTTATGGGGACCAGGGAGAACTGTGGTCCTGCATATGCACATACAGGGAGTGGCTACAAGAGGACAAGAAGGATGCCCAGGGAGAGACAAGCTGACTAGACCAGAAGAGCGCCCTCCAAAACCCCAGCTCCTCTGAGCTCCTTGGGTTAATGTAAAAGTTTTCAAATATGTACCTAATGGAACAATGGCGTGTTTAATCATTGGCCAGAATGCCTTCCTTCTATTATTTTGTAACTGAACAGGGTCAAGTGAAGGACAAATGTATTGATAAGACCCCGGGGCAGGGCCTCACTGGAGCATACAAATGCCAGTTAGTGATCACTGGCTCTACCCAATTTGGAGGAGAGTGGCCTAGGGCTTTTACTTGCTCAGGCCAAGCTAGGACCAGGACTCTCCTCTGGAGAATTGTTTAGCTACCCACCTGGGCATCCTCCAGCAATAGGACTTTCTGCCAACCTCTGAGACTGGCACCTCTGGGAGGAAGTCATCCTGACTTGAAAAGTCAGAGTCAGTTTCCCTAAGACAGCGAAGGGACATAGTGGGTCCGCAGCGATGGGTTCCTGGGCAAACAGTGAGATTATCACGTCCTATCGGGATGGGAGGACCTGAGTATCTCAGCAAAGACCAAAATGAACCCATGTGCTCGGAACTTTAGATTTAATTTTAAAAATTACACTTGTTTATTTATCATGCATATATGTACACATGTATATATGGTGGCCACGTACACGCATGGCACACGGAGGTTAAAGGTCGACTGTGGGAGTTAGTAACTTCTTCTGCTATGCAGGTCCCAGGAATCTAACTTAGGTTGTCAGGCATGGCAGCAAGAGACTATCCACTGAGCCATCATGTTGGCCTATAGAACTTTAACCTAGATTTCCTATATGATCCCAGAAAGAAAAACACAGTATCAAGTCACTCTCCTGGAAAATGGATGCTGGAAGTCAACCTGACTTGCCCTGGAGGGATAATGACTTGATATACTTTGTGTCTAAATGCTGCTGAACAAACGCTTGTTGCTATGATGACTTAAGAATGGGTGTAAAACACGACCAGACCTGCATTTGGAAAAGACCGCTTTGGTTGTTGAATTGGGATGCGAGAGGAGAGGCTGGCTTGGGGGGAGGCCAGTCCAGAAGCCATTATGGTACTCTAGGAGTGGGGAAGGACAGTGGCGACCCAGACATGCAGTGGTCTGGGAGGCAGAATCAGCTGATCTCGGCAGACAATGGAAAACAACAGCTAGGTGTGCAATACAGACCAGCGGAATCTACTGAACAGATGGAGGCAGGAGGATTAACAGTTCAAGGCCAGCCTGGGCTGCAACTTTGTAGCTCTGCTGCCTGGCAAAGACAGAGAAACCCCAAGGGCCCACACAGTTCTTGGTAAATTACCCAGCCCAGATCCAGGCATCCCAACATGAGTCCCCATGTTAGGACCCGCCATTGAAGTAGTGCCCAAAGATCTGACTGTCTGGGCTTGTCCCTCCCTTTTGTGAGGTGTGTTTCTGTCAGAGCTTTAGAGACAGACAATGGGAAATGACATTTTTCTTTTCTTTTTTCGTTCTTTCTTTCTTTCTTTTTTTAAATTTCAAAATATAGGTAAGCCAGGCATAGTGGCATATGTCTTTAATCCCAGCACTCAAGAAGCAGAAGCAAGCAAGTCTCTGTGAGTTCAAGGACAGCCTAGTCTACAGAGAGAGTTCCAGGACTACACAGAGAAACCCTGTCTTGAAAAAGAAAAACAGATGCCCTCTTCTGGCCTCTGTGGCCCCTACACACACACACACACACACACACACACACACACACACACACATACGGTGCACATATCCAGGCACATACACACATACATTACAAATATTAACAATTTTCTTTTGAGACAGTTTCTCTGTGTAGTCCCAGAACTTGCCATGTAGGCCAAGCTGCCCTTAAACTCAGAGACCTGCCTGCCTCTGCCTCCTCAGTACTGAGATTAAAAGAGCATGCCACCACAGCCAGCTATATATATATATATATATATATATTGTTTTGTTTTGTTTTGTTTTTTTCGAGACAGGGTTTCTCTATATAGCCCTGGCTATCCTGGAACTCACTTCGTAGACCAGGCTGGCCTCGAACTCAGAAATCCGCCTGCCTCTGCCTCCCGAGTGCTGGGATCAAAGGCGTGCGCCACCACGCCCGGCCTATATATTTTTTTAAAAGGAAAAATAACAATAATACATCACAGGCTCTGAGGATGGCTTAGTGGGAGAACACCTGGCTAGCAACCACAGGGATTTAATCTCCAGTGTCCACACTACTGCTAATGACATCAGTAAGTGTTCTGGTGAAGCATGAAAGTACGGCATGAACACAGGTTTGTATCTTCAAAGTCCACTAGAAAGTTTTCACAGTCCACTGGGAGGCTGTTTTCAGTTTGGTTTTGGTTTTGTTTTTTGCTGCTTCTCCCACCCTGCCACGGTCCAGGCCATATCTCTTGCCAGTCGCATCTGGATTGCTGCCTGTGGTACCCAGCTTTGCGAGGTTTTTCTTTTTTTTAAGGTAGCTGAGGTAGAGAGCCACTGCACTAACAATTTACAGTGGGTAAACAGAGGGAGGGCTAGCATCAATAGCAATAGGGAACAGACAGTTCTTTGTGGTTAGGGTGTGAAATCGGTGGAGAGGCTGGAGGAAGAGCAAGTTCAGGCAGAAACAAAGAGTTCAGTTTTGGAAAATGCTGACTGTTGTGTAAGGGTCCTGATGTCCTAAAGCTGATGGCTGAGAGTGGAGCCCAGAGGGACTGAGAAGTGGGCATGGGGAGAGATGCAGCTGCTCTTTGAGAAAGGAAATCTTTGGAACAGATGTCGTGGGGAATGAAATGGTCAGTCTCTTCTTGTTGTGACAGGATGTTGTTATCCACAATCTTTATACTTGGGAACTCCACAATCAAGTTGCAGAAAAAAAAAAATTTCTCACGATGACTTATATAAGTTCCTGGTTTTCTGTTGGAGGCACTCATAGCCATCCCAGGCTCCATTCAGTCCGTGGGTTGGAGGTTGGATGAGCCTGGATCTAAGCATTATAGCAAAGAAGTGATGTTTCAAGAGCTAGCGATGGAGGGTTAGATGAGAAAGCTCTGTATCCGCTATAATACAGATCCTGGATTTATATTTGGATTTGACTAGCAAACCCTCATTTTAGTTGGTGGCGTGCTATCACATACCAGTTTACAAAAGCAGATGGTGAAGTTTATAGGGATTTTGCCAGGAACAGTTTTTATTAAAATTAAATTATACAGGGTTGGCAAGATGGCTCAGCAAGGCAGACAACTTGAGCTCCACCCTGAGAACCCTCAGGGTGGAAGGAGGGAATCAAATCTAACAGGTTGTCTTCTGATCTCACACACATACTGTGGCATGTATATGTGCATAAATAAACGTAAGAAAAAATTCATGTGTGCAAATTTAAATACGCTGAATACATTATATTTAAAACAAAGGTAATCAATACTCATTTGTTATCTTGTCCCACTTGAGTGCTGGGGATTGAACCAACAGTCTTGGGCATGCCCAGTAAACACCTCAGTCTACACCCAGTCTATACCTCAGTCCTGTGTTCTGGCTTTGCTGCCCAGACAATGTAGTAGACACCATCACTTCCAAGTTCCTGAGTTCCTATGTCCTGAACACAAACCACTCACAGTGAAACTAGTATTTCTCAGTGTAAGTTCAGAGTTTACAGGCTCGGCTTGCTCACATAGACACTCTGGGTTTGGCAAAAGGTTTGTTTGTTTGTTTGTTTGTTTTTAATAAATACAGAGGAGAGAAGTCCTGAGAAGCAGAGCAAAGCAAAGAAAACAGAAGGTTGCAAACCTTATTTTCATTGGTGCTCAGAGGTTACTCACTATTCTACCAAATATATATATATATTTTTTAAGGGGCTGGAAATGTAGCTTGGTTGATAGAGTGATGGTCTAGCATGCCCAAAGGCTTGGATTTGATCCTCAGGGAAGCATAAATGGTGTGGTGGCTCATGTCTGTAATTTCTTGGGACATAAAGGCAGAGGATTAGGAGTTCCAGGTTATCCCCACTATGTAGGACCTGAGTGCTCAGACTTAGCATATAACAAAACTAGGATATGTGTCATCTCTGCAGACAGATGAAAGGCTCTTGGGGGTGTCAGGCAAACAAAATCCATTAGCCTAAGTGGTGATCTGTAGTTTGTAATGGCCTAGCTGCTTGTCGTGACAGGGTGGGATAGATCTAATCAAAGACCATTTGCTGTGAATAACTGTCTCTTCTATCATTCTTCATGAATGTCTGCAACTGACACATCTCAGGCATCCTTAGGGCCGTTGGTTCAGGGTTTGGGTCACTTCTAAATTCATTAATTTCTCACTGGTCTGCCCAAGCTAAGACGGAGAGAGAGCTCAGGACATGTCTTTTGACTTGAGGAAGAGCTGGGCTGACTTTGGGACTATTGACTATTTTCTATTAGGAGCTGCAAACAATTAAGGACAGTGCTGTAGAGAATTCAGATCCTAGATGTTCTTGGCCATCCCATAGCTCTGACATCAAGCCTCATAGACCATCCTGGATATGCTTCTCAATGGAAAATACTTTTTTAGTTCCTACCCTGTATGAAACAGTGAAGCACTCCCAGCACCCACTCATGCCAACAGTAAGACCTCATGCAGCATACGCTGTGCCATGCTTACCACCTACCCAGGAAATGTTTTAAGGTTGCCTTTACTCATTACATTTTATTTGTTTATGTGTAGGTATGCCTCTGTGTGCGGATGTCAGAAGACAGACAACTTGTGGAAGTTGGTGCTTTCCTTCCAACACGTGATCCCCAGGGATTGAATTCAAATGCCAGGCCTGGTGGCAAGCCCTTATTCCTACTAAGCTATCTTAATGGCCCAGGAAATACTTTCCAAGAACTTTCTTAGCCACAATGAAGGACTGTCAAAGAACTGTAAGACCTGTTCCAAGCTTAGCATTTAATTCCAGGAGGCTGGTGACTAGCTCTGTTTGATTTAAGCCATAGATATATTACAAATTTTAGGAAAATAAATGTTTGCTCTGAGGCCAGTAAGGCTATAAGTGAACCTTTGATGAATCAGAAGGCCTATTTGAAGCTTCGTTCATTTAGAAGATATTCATACCTGGCACAATAATATACACCTGTAATCCTTATATGGTGGAGGTTCAGACAGAAGGACATCCTATTTTCCACCAGCTTAAACTTATATCATGTGACCCTATCCCCTAAAACCTAAACAAACAAACCAGATAAACAAATACAAATATCTCCCCCTACGTACAATAGGGTTAAGTCTTGAAAAACCCATCATAAGTTGAAAATATCACTCAAAAATACATTGCTGGCTGGAGGTGAAGGAGGGGGAGTTGGAAAGATGGCTCAGTAGTTAAGAGCCCTGGCTCCTCTTCCAAAGGACATGGGTTCAGTTCCCTGTACCCGCATGGCAGCTCACAACTGTCTGTGGCTCCAGTTCCAGGGGGATCTGATACTCTCACACAGACATACATGCAGGCACATAAATATCAATGCACATAAACTAAAATAAAATGACATATTTAAGGGCATGGAAAAGTGGCTCAGAGGTTAAGAGTATTTGCTGCTCTTCCAGAGAGCCCGTTTTCAGATGTGTGGCAGCTTCAGGGGATCCGATGCCTCTCTTTGACCTCTGTGGGTTCCTGCACAAAAGTGCACAATATCCACACACAGACATACATAAATAAAAAAATAAATCTTCGTCTTAGTGTCTTCCTTACTGAGAAGAGACACCATGACCAAGGCAGCTCTTGTAAAGGACAACATTTAATTGGGGCTGACTTACAGGTTTAGAGGTTCAGTCCATTATCATCATGGCAGGAAGCACGGCAATGTCCAGACAGACACGATGCTGGAGAAGGAGCCAAGAGTTCTACATCTTAATCCAAATCAGCCAGAAAAAGACTGACTTCCATGCAGCTAGGAGGAGGGTCTCAAAGCCCACCCCCACATTTATACACTTCCTCCCAACAAGGTCACACCTACTCTAGCAAGGCTATACCTCTTAATAGTGCCACTCCCTGGGCCGAGCATATTCAAACCACCATAGTCTTAAAAGAGTTGCTTTTAATACATCCAACCTGCCAAGCATCGTGATTAGCCTTAGCCTACTAAAATATGCTCAGAACACGTTAGCCTCCAGCTGGGCAAATCATTTAACACAAGGCTTATTTTTAAATGAGCATGTCTTATTTCTTATTAATTACTGTACTGAAAGTGAGAGATAACGAACAGGCTGGATGGGTACATTTTGAACCACTATAAATTTAAAAAAAAAAAAAAATGAAATCAAACCACAAAAACCTGTGGGGAGGTGGGTGGCTCCTCTAGCAAAGCCTTGCCTTGCAAGTTGAAAACCTGAGTTTGAGCCCTGGAACCTATGTAAAAATGCCAGGAGTGGTGACAGGTCAGAGGTGAAAGTATCCCTGAGAATGGCTGGTCTGACAGTCAGGCACACTGAGATTCCTTGTCTCAAAGGTGATAACGTCTGGGGGAATGACATCTGAGGTTTTCCCTTTAGCTAACCACATACATGCATACACATGTATATAACCAATATGCACACAAGCACACACACATACACATATACATACAGTATATGTATTCTTCATTTCCTGAGCTAGCAGTCTGCAGTAATGTCTTGGGATGCTGGGCAATAGCAGTGAGCTGTACCTCCTGAGTGAACCGTGCCATCACTAGGAGAAACAGCTGATACTTTATCCATGTGTGTGGCTAAACTCTTGGTGTTCAGCAGATTAGCATAGCAAATGTATGCTGCTCTCAAGGAGCTTGCTAGTTTAATTCATTAACCTCTCTTTGAACAATACTTTTATTAATTCTTTGAGAATTATATACAATGCATCTTAAGCATATTCACCCCCAACCTCCTCTAACCACTCTCTACTCTCCCATCCCTTCCCATCCATGTTTGAGATCACTTCCCCCCTTCGTCTTCTTCTTCCTCCTCCCCCCTCTCCTCCTCCAGTTTTTGTTGCCTAGCTTGATTAGGGAGTGTACCTTGTGTGTGTGTATCAGACACAGGAGTCACATAATTAAAGAAAATTGACTCCTCCTCTTCCAGCAGCCATCAAATGCCAAGAGTTCCTGAGCTAGGGGTGGGATTTCATAGCTACCTTCTTGCTCTATGCTAGGATTTTGTCTGGCTTGAGTTGCATAAGTCTTTGGCATGTTGTCACAATCACTGTGAGTTCATATGTGCAACTTCCCCCAACATGTCTAGAAAACACTATTTTCTTAATGTTATTGACTGCCCCCTTGCTCTTAGACTCTTTCCAGCTCCTCTTCCACAAATATCCCTACGCCTGGAAGGGAGGGATGGAAGTGCCCCATTTAGTGCTGAGCACGCCACAGACTCATCCTCTGCTTGACTAGCCGAGGGTCTTGGTGTTGATTGCCATCTGTGGCAGAGAGAAGCTTCTCTGATGAGAGCTGAGAGATGCTCTGGTCTGTGGATTGAAACATGGTCTTACTCTATTGTACTGATAGGCCTTGAACTTGGGGTAGCTCCCTTGACTCTGACTCCAAATTTCTGAGATTACAGATGTGAGCTACAACACCTGGCTAATCGGGGAAACTGAAAGGGGAGGAAGAGAGGGCTGGTGGGGAGGAGGGAGCGGCCCTAGGAGATCTCAATGCTAATATGAACTGTATGACTACCTAGAAAAGGAATTTGTCACCTAGATGCTTAGGTGGCGTGCAGTCCCAGAAGACCCTAATGAGAAGGCAGCATCTTCCATTGAGTTTAGATTAGCTGGGTATGGCTGAACATGCCTTTGATCCCCTGTACTCTGGAGGCAGAGACAGTCACATCTCTATGAGTTCAAGGCCAGCCTGGTCTACATTGGGAGTTCCAGGCCAACCAGGTTGACATAGTGAGACCTGACTAGAGTAGGGTTGGAAAGGGAGGCAGGGAAGGCGGAAGGGGCCAAAGGAGAGAGGGAAAGAGACTTTGTGTGTGAGTGTGTGTGTGTGTGTGTGAGTGTGTGTGTGTGTATGTGTGTGTATGTGTGTGAGTGTGTGTATGTGTGTGGGGGGGGACAATATGAATTTGAAAGGGGAAAGCAATTAGAGAGGTGGGACCAAGATGTTCTAGTGAAGGGGAGCAGGCTGCTGCTGGGGCTGGGACAGCAGAGCTCAGCCTCCCAGTACTGACCGTCCTCACAGGTTCAGCAGGGCCTGGGGCTGTGGTTAAAGTGCTATTGTTCATACGCTTATTGATATTATTCCCAAATGGGGATTATTTTCTGTACAGCACAATTTACATCATCGCTAATATCTTCTCTCAGACTTCTCGGGGATTTCTGAGGTAGAGAGGTATTGTGCCTCCAGCCCACAGATGGGAGGTCAGAAGCATTGTCATGTGGCTCTGTGAGGCTGGGGGATACCCATGGAGTTAGAGCCCTGCTCATAAGAACAGAGCCCCACCTCACCCCCACCCCCACCCCCATCCCCACCCCCAGATAAGCTGCACCCAGGCAAGGGCTCAGGGTACAGCTTCATACTTTGGGAAGCAAAGAATGCTATTTTCTACTTGAAAGTTAGTAGGGCTGTCAAGGTCCAGAACTTCTGCAGTCCTGCAGAAACCTTGTTAGCAACTGTGTGATCTTGGCCAGGCAGTTGCTGGACCTCTGAGGCTCAGTAGTGCCCCATTCAGCAGACTTTACCTCAGTTGGCTCCTTTTCACCAGCAGGACTCCAGGATCTCACCCCGTGGAGGACAGAACTGGAGGCTGGCATGTTGTAATACTCCCGCTGCGACCGACCCTACCTGCATGATTCCTCCCAGGCCAGCAATGCTGTTACCAGCAATTGTATTACATCAGGAGATCAGGCCATCTTCTCGAATGTGCCTGTACTCACTTAGCCTGGACCAGCCAGCAGCCACCCCTTCCTAGGGACTTTGTAATCTACCAGGAGGCAGAACCAGGCTCCTTGCTGATCTGGGGTCCCTGATGCCTTCCTCCCTACCTTTTGCCTTCACTAAGATGCTCTGTGTCTTCCGTAAATGCTATCTGTACCTGTAAATAACGTCCTTTCCTCTTCGAACCCCTTAATTTTCCTCCCAATTTCTTGGCTTTGCTTGCTTCTGCCTTCTGCACTGTCGCAGACTTCCCGTGATTATAGTTCTGAGCTAACTGCCTGTTTGAAGGAGAGGAGTAGAGAGAAGCCAAAGGAGAAGGCAACCTACTTAAATCTCAAAATACAGAATCCCATTACACAAGTAAGTGGTGGCCAAGGCTCTCAAAACTTAGAAGTAGGAGAGGAGCAGAGGGGGATGAACCTGAGTCACGTGAAGAACTGTGGCTACATATAGACTGGAGCGTGTATGGGAATCACAGGACAGAGTTTGCAGCAGCCCTGCGATGACCTGAGTTCAATCCTGGGTTCGTACAAATAAACATGTATGTAAACATAGGATGAGGAAAATTACTGGAAAACCAAAAGGACATGAGGCCCAATGCTGGACACAGTCTTTAACCATGCATGTTCCAAAATATTTAAGAATGAATTGCTCTTGGGTCTATGGCTTGCTTATGAATGGCAAGTTGTAGAATTAGAACTTAAATTCAAGTTTCTTGACCCTGAGTTCAGGGTGCTCCCTCATCCCCAGCTGGCTCTACCACCCCTAGAGTGAGAGGTTTTGTGCTATACCTCATGCAGTCTCTGATGTGCACTTTCGCCTTTCTTGGCCTTTTCAGGTAGAAACAATCCACAAAGCTTGGATTCCGACCATGAGGGAACAGCTCCTGAAGCACATCAGAGCAAGTGGTATCTCTGAAGCCCTTCAGTGGCCCAGCAATACAGCGACAAGCTGAAAAGTATTATGTCTCGCTATTCGGTTGACACTGTGTTCTAGAGTACCACACCCACGGGTTGAGACAGGATCTCACTGCATAGCCCTGACTGGCTTGGAACTCACTATGTAGACCAAGCTGGCCTGGAATTCAACCAGGAGTCTGCTTCTGCCACCTGAGCAATGGAATTAAAGAGATGGGCCAACACAGGGAGCTGAGGGTATTTGTTTATTTATTCTCTGATATATTACATCCTGTCAGCAGGTTCCCCTTCCTCCTCTCATCCCAGTGCCTTCCCATCCCCCCACTTCCCAATCTACTCCTCCTCCACTTCCCTTCAGAAAAGGGCAGGCCTCCCAGGGGTATCAACTAAACATGGCATATCAAGTTGCAATAAGGCTAGGCACCTTCCTCATATTAAGGCTGGATGAGATAACCAGAGGAGGAAAAGGGTCCCAAAAGCAGACAAAAGATTCAGAGACAGCAGCCCTTGCTCACACTGTGAGGAGTCCCACAGAAGACTAAATTTTTTTTCATTATGTATGTACGAGTCTCTGTGTTGGTATGTATGCATGTGTGCAGGTTCCTACACAGGCCAGAAGAGGGTATGGGATCCTCTGGAAGTTTTGAATTATCTGATGTGGGTGCGGGGAATTGAACTTGGGGTCTCTACAAGAGAAGCACATGCTCTTGACTGCTGAGCCATCTCTCCAGCCAAATTTTGGGTTTGTTTTTTTA